>NW_013564922.1:2500-5138 GCF_000499605.1 Eimeria maxima | reverse complement strand
TATATATATTAATAAATATAAATATATATATAAATAAATATATATATTTATTTATTTTATTGGGTAAGGGATGGGAGAGGGATGCAATATAAACACTTTTTTAGGGTTTGGGCAATTTATACGGGAAAATTAGGGTTTAGGGTTTTTTTAGGGTTTAGGGTTTAGGGTTTAGTAAAAGGGTTTATTATTATTAGGGTTTTAGAGGTATAAATTTATAATTCATATATAAATTTTTAATTCATATTTAGTGTTTAAATTAGTGTTTAGTCGTAAAATTAGGGTTTAGGGTTTAGGGTTTAGGGTTTAGGGTTTAGGGTTTGTGTATATCGTGTTCTGATAGAGTCCAATAACCATTAGGGTTTAGCATATATAATTAGGGTTTAGGGTTTAGGGTTTATGTATACCTTGTTGAGATAGAGTCCAATAATTATTGGTATATTAATCAGTGTATAATTAGTGTTTAGTGTATATAATTAGGGTTTTTATCCTATAAGCTATATAATGAGTGTTTATATACATAATTAGGGTTTAGGGTTTAGGGTTTAGGGTTTACCCTGTTGGGAGTGAGTCCAATAATTATTAGTATACCAATCTAATTCTAATTAATAATTAGTGTATATAATTACGAATAAATTTATACAATTATTCTTTATTCTATATATAATTAGTGTTTAGGGTTTAGGGTTTAGGGTTTAGGGTTTGCTGCTGCTGCTGCTGCTGTTGCTGCTGTTGCTGCCGCTGTGTACCTGGTGGTGCTGCTGTTGATGCTATTGCTGCTGTTGCAGCTGCTGGTGGTGGTGATACTGCTGCTGCTGCTGCTGTTGCTGTTGGTGCTGTGCTGTTGCTCCTGTTGCTGTTAGTGCTGCTGCTGTTGCTGCTGTTGCTGCTGCGGTTGCTGTTAATAATGCTGCTGCTGCTGCTGCTGCTGCTGCTGCTGTTACTACTACTAATGGAGATACGAATTATTGTTTAATGAATGTTCTAAGAGGCAAATGATACAAAAGAAAACTAGTAAACAGACACTTGAGCTGCTGCTGCTGCAGTTGCTGCTGCAGTTGCTGCTGTTGCTGCTGCTGTCGCTGCTGCAGTGATATTGAAGAGACTGCTGCTTGCTGCAGGGTGCGTGACGCTGCTATATTGCTGCTGCAGCTGTAGGAGAGGAGTTGCTGTTGCTGCAGCACACGTTTTGCTGCAGTTGCTGCTGTTGCTGCTGCTGCCGAAACACCGGTCCACGCAGTGATCTGTTGCTGCTGCTGCTGCTCCTGCTGCTCTTGCTGCTGCTGTTGCTGCTGCTCTTGCTGCAAGGATCAAGACTTCCTTTAGCTGTAATATTGATTACCAGACACACGTTGTGTGTAGCTGCAGCAGCAGCAGCAACCGCAGCAGCAGCAACTGGAGGACCAGCAGCAGGACCAGCAGCAGGACCAGCAGCAGCAGCAGCAGCAGCAGCAAGTTAATATATGTTTATATATTGTTGTCTGTTTGCATAATTTTATATTTCTTTATTTATAATATAAATATAAAAGTAATAAAGTATTAAATTAGGCCTTTATATTTCCCTTTTCCTGCTGCTGCTGCTGCTGTTGCTGCTGTTGCTGCTGCTGCTGCTGCTGCTGCACGCAGCAACAAATAATAAGGGGGGCTCCTTCTTGTTATAGTAAGGAAAAAAGAAGAAAATAAATAAACAAATAAATGCGATTAATAAATAAAATATTTATATTTATTTATTTATACAAACAAATTATAAATAAACAAACAAATATAAACACATTTGCTGCTGCTGCTGCTGCTGCAGCTCGTGCAGCAGCAGCAGAATCAGGTCAGGGGCCTCCCTCCAGCGGTCGCCCGCCTTCCTTCTCTTCTTATGCAGATAAAAGGACCTTCTTTTTCTTCTTTTTTTCTTTTTTTAATTAATTAATTAATTAATTAATTAATTAATTTATTTATTTATTTTATTTATTTAATTAATTAATTATACACTAAGTGTACACATACACCGCAAACAAGAATAATAAATAAAGAAGGGGGGCATTGCGCAGCCGACAGCAGCAACAGCAGCAGCAGCAGCAGCTGAAGCAGCAGCTGCAGCAGCAACAATGCAGCACAATAATATTAGAGTAAATACATAAATTAAATTAACAATTAAATTATTTATTTAATTTATTTATTTAATTAAATAAGATAAATAATATATATAATTAATATAAATAAATAAATAAATAAATAAATAAATAAATTATTTATTTATAATTTAATTAAATAAAAATATATTTAATGACAATACACTCTATACATATTTAACTCCACTGTACCTGCAGCTCTCCTGCTGCTGTTGCTGTTGCTGCTGCTGTTGCTGCTGTTGCTGCTGCTGCTGCTGCTGTTGCTGCCGTTGCTGCTGCTGCTGCATATAGATCCAAAGCAGCAGCAACACCAAGAGCAACAACAGTAGAAGCTGTTGCTGCTGCAACTGATATTATTACTGTTGCTGCAGCAGGTGGTACTGCTGCTGCTGCAGCAGCAGCAGCAGCTGCTGCTGCATATGCAGACTCCCTTATAAAGAAATAATTTCTTTTATTTGTGTCTTTATAAGACAGCACACAAACTATAAGACCTAACTAGCTAGCTAGCTAGCTAGCTA
>NW_013564921.1:0-4659 GCF_000499605.1 Eimeria maxima | reverse complement strand
TATATATATATATATATATATGTAAAATCAACAATATAGTGTAGTGAACACACCCCAGAAGATGTGCACTAGGAAGTACGCATTCAATTTCCAAAGAGGACTACTTTTTGGAACTACTGAATGCATACACCTGGCTGTCTCATTAACAGATGCTGCCGAGCAGTGTCTGCTCAAGAGGTACCGAAGAGGAAGAGTCGCTCCTCGAACAAAACCAACCGGCCACGTATATAGTGCGTGCAACACAAACAGCAAGCCCCGAAAGATGTTTCGTTAAGGGTGAGCCATACTTTACTTTTTCTGGTCTCCCATTTTGCTAAACAGCTTGTCCGGCAACACAGACACCGTCAGACCTTCTTCTTGCAGTGCTGACATCAGAACAAAAGAAGACACGAGTGCGGCAAAAAATGAGACGGCAGAAATGCAAGCGCAGTATTAACAAAACAATGACACCTTCAATACTTCCGTTCAAGCCGAAAGAGTAGTCAACAACACATTGGCCCCGTAGCACAACTAAGTGAAAGCACAACTAAAGTAATATATGAACATAAAAGAGCACGCAAATATAAGAAGCCCCCTGCTCTGATTTAAACGCATAAGGCTCACTCTGGGGTCACGGACCCTCTTCAACCTACTACCGTCGATTAAACAGCAGCAGCTACACATGCATGCAGACGGAAGCAACAACAGTAGACATCAAGAGTGACTGGAAACTCCTGGCTTACCCCTGGCGATTTCTGTTGCTTTCTCTTCCCAAGTAAGCATAATTGTTGCCTTTAAATTAGTGTGTGCATGCAGCGCAATGTCGTAGGCCCTAGCTCGACTAATTTGGGGCAGTATTTTCGTGATAGCATTCTCAACGCATTCGAATCTGCAGACTCAAACAGACGAACCCACATAAGAGCTGCTGACGGTGGAGATTTGACATGTCCATAGTACACATCTATACTAGTAGCTGTATTATCAACGCCGGGTCTTATTGCTATCGTGTTAAGGTATAATAAAAGGCGTAATAATGCTTACTTTAAACACTACAACAGTCTAAACATGACATCAGCACAAACGTGGTGTATATGCGTTCACCCCAAGACACTCACGTGTGAATATCGTCGTTGTGCAGCACCACACGCCATTCTTTGACTCTCTGGCGCCGTTTTTCCGGTCCTTCCTTGTCTTTTACTGCCTCTGTCTCCTTTACTTTGTATACTTGTGCTTCCTGCTGTTCTGCTTGCTCTCTGAAAACCGCTCGCACCAGCAACTATATCGTCGTTGCACCACTGCGAAACCATTGCACCATCATTAAAAATGCGACACCCCAGAAGCAAGAGAAAAATAGCTGAGCGTAGTGTTATTTCGTTGCAAGCCAAAGGCTACGCAAAGGACACGAGGAAGCGAAAAAGACAGCAACTCATGATGCTGCCTGTACACTTATTCTCTCAACTATCCGAACCCCCAAGCCCTCAGCCATCAATACGAACCTCCTCTTGAGCTGTTTGGTAGACAGTGGAATTTTCGAAAGCCCTGTACCATTTGCTGCGAATAGCGCAGACCTTCTTCCGGTGTGCAGGCACCTGAGTGCCAACGAATTTCCTCTGTGCCCTTCCCTTAAATAGGACCCTCCTGAACCTGTCGCATTTGAATTTCTGCAGCCCCCCTGCTGTTTTCTTCCTTTGTACACGGGCGAGTTCGAGTGACCACACCCTGTTGTAGGTGCACAACCTCTACATGCAGGGCTGCCGATAGGAGCCACAAAGGCGGTGGGAAGCTGATGATTCCGCTGCCTGCTAAAGTAAACCCCTGTTGTCTTAAGATGCGCTCCAGCAGAAAGGGAGAAAGAGGACGAAGAACAAGAGGCGAGGGAGGGCTCGTAGATTGTAGCAGCACACAGAGAAGACCATTGCCTCTGCAGCAGCTGTTGTCTGCAGCAGTAGGACGCTGAATGCCCTCCTGGGAAGCTACGCGTAACTGCCCAGGGGCTGACTGTTGAGACACCCGAAACAAGGTGCGCATGAAGCAACAGGAGAAGCAGAAGAGAGACGCCCATGCAGAGTGCATGCAAAAGACCATGAACAACTGGGGAACGGTCCCGGGATCGTGCACAGGAAGGAGTCATTTCGTGTGTACCGCCAATCAGGGCATATCGTGTTGTGCTGTTTGCGGCGTCGCTCCACCCCACTTGACCCTCCCCTCCATCCTCTAAACGAAATTCACTTCATCAGTTATGTAGGAGAAGGACTTTTAGGGTTATGCAGGGAACCCTAGCAATCTAGAGTCAAAATCTCGCGGTTTGTTGCAAGACGAGTTTACCAGGTGCAACTCTCCATGGATGGACACAGGCAATGACCCCAGAAACCACCCACACACTCAAAAAAACTGCAATAATAATGCCAAAGTCAACCGAACTTTAAATGCTTGTGCTCATGTGTGCCGCCATCCAGCGGTGTCGTCTGTGGGGCTCGTACCACCCACCTACAACCAGGTGGTGGGCGTGAGCTGTAGAAGGGCTACTTGAACTTTTTTTTGTTTTGAAAATCTTAATAAAATTCGGGAAAAAGTCATTATTTAGTTCCACCGAATATTCAACGGTTGTATATGTTCACGAAATCTTGCAAAGTGTGGACGCTGGTGACACTTATTCGCGGTTTCAAGTGGCACAGGGTGGGGACTGTGTGTATGGTGTCTATTAAACTTACCTGGCAGGCGCTCGGGGTGGCTCGCCCATCACCCTGTCGTAGTCCGGAGCAGAGCACTGCACTCAGCTGTCTGTAATGGGCTATGGGCCTCCATACGGGGGTGCCAACTGCAGAATTTCTGATAGCGGCATGTTGCGTTCGCGCTCATGCCATCGAAAAAACCTGCTTCGAATTGTTTTATGTGTTTTCTTGGTATTGTTTTCTGTTTTATGTGACTCTTCTTTGTGCTGCATTTTTGTCGACCGTGTTGATCGTGCCAGTTTCTTATTTTGGTGGGATTGCCCTGTCGAGGATTTCGCATGAGAGCATCGTATTCGGATTCGTTTCAATTTGTACTGCGTAGTTTGGGAACAACGGGTTACTGTGTAACCGAGTTCTGGCGTTTTCTGCATTAGAGAACGACCAATTAGGTTAGTAGACGAGGCGTTCCGTTTGACGTGGTGGGGATAAGGGGACTAAAATAATACGAACACAGTCTTTTCAGTGGAGGCGATCGTGTGCTGCCTTTTGTCTTTACGTCGATGAAGGCTTTCTCTCGTTCCACCTAGATGGTCCGTTACGAACAACATTGCAATCTGAGGATGTATTGTTAACGTCCTAGCTCTTCCTTACGTGTCTAATTCAGCTCACCTGTACTGAGCAAGTTCGGTAGGCCGAAGTTGCAAACACATCTCCCACATTTTGCAACTGCCAGACGGGGGCGCACAAATATATCCCGTTTATTGGTACCACCAATGTTTCGGCTGAATCGAAAGATTCTAACAGCATGCATGCAGCGACATCACGCTAGCACGGTGGGTTGCTTTGTATGAACTATATGAACTGAGTAAATGAAATCGTGACTCTCGACACTCTTTCTGAGTACTTCGACTATGTTGTAGCGTACGCAGTGGATGACGACCAAAAGCTACAGCTAATCGATTACACTTGCTTAGGCGTGAAGCATGCTTGCCGCGTTGTTCAGCATTTTACTGCAAGCCAAAATAGCAACTGTTCTCGATTGATACAAATGCGAAAAAGAATTAAGACGTTCTTCGTCAGTTAAGGACGTCCCCTTTCTAGCGATGACAACGGGAAAAATGTGTTTAAATCGACAGTGAAGTTCCCCTTTTGTTGGTTTTGTCCGACGATGAATTGATCCATTACTGCCAAGGCCAGGCTGGTTTTCTGCAAAAGAGTGCAAACACTAACAACACAAGCAGATATACCGAGCAGCAAATCTTTCGGGGAAACTGCAGAGTACAAAATGAATTTAGTTCGGGTACAAATTTGCATGCATTTACAGCGCTGTCTAATGCTTCTATATAATTTACATTGCAGATACAATATATATGTATATATATGCTATATGGTACATATATACTTACCTTCACGTCATGTACTCTGAGTATATCTACACATCCATGTGTACCTGTGCACGCCCAGCACGCCACTGCAATCCCTGCGATATCTCTATTTGCCATTTCTTCTTCTTTTGCTTCATTTGTTTGAGCTGTCTTTCCTTCCTCCTCCTTTGTTTGCGTCCCCATTTGCCTTTTGGAGATAGCCCACCCAATAAATCTGCAAAAAGACAACAGCCAGCTACAGTACTATGTAAACAGGAAATTCGACAGACATTAGCTAGTGTTCCCACAAACAACAACATTTCACTTCATTCAAGTGCAACAAGAAAGTCTGAATCTGTTTTATTTCCTGTTTACACAATATTGCATATTCAAGGAGAAAAGACGAAAGAGGGAGAAAACCCTAATGTAATGGATTTAAAACTGCATGCACTGTACCGTTTTCTTGAGTAGCCAAGGAGCAGCGGCAGACCGCTCGGCAATTTCCTGCGAAGTTGTGGAATTTTCTTAAGTAACTCAAAAGAATGTTTGGGCGTTTTTGCAAAACCCAAACCAACATCAAGTATAATGCGCCACCTAGGAGGAGGAAGACAGAGAAAGAGAAGTATATATATATATATATATAA
>NW_013564920.1:0-4515 GCF_000499605.1 Eimeria maxima | reverse complement strand
CCGGTAATATGTGATGTTTGCGCACGAGTGTTACAGCCTTGTCGATGCACGGTGCAGTACAGTTACAGACACCCCAAACTCTTTCACTGACGTAAACAACTCGCGAAGCGTCTGACATTCAGGGTATACCTCTTGTGTGCGAGTATCACTAGAGGCTACGCTAACGTGTGCGGATCCGTTTAGTATTTATGCATAGTCCGTAATTTGCGTGCTAAGCGTTCAAACACTGCGACCACCTTTCCGAGCCTTGTTATTCTTGCGTACAGCTGTATGCATTCCTGTTGGGTCGACGAGCACTCCACGGGGACTCGAATCCGCAATATACAGCCAGTGCGTATAATGGGATGGATCTGCGTACATTTTCCCAATGGCAGAGCCACTGCTGTTCATGGACATTCCATGATCGTAACCAATCGAAAGTTGAAGATGCACTTATTTCCGAGATCTCCGTGCATTACTGGATCCATCCGGTTCCAACTGTTGCCGTGTTTGTGGAAATGTTTGCCATGATGGAGTGTCGCTCTATTTTCTATGAGCATTGCTTTCGCAGCGCCTCAAGCGCTTTGCAATCGCTTCCGAGGTTATTTGGTTATGCCGCTCCAATGGATGCTTCTTGCTCTAGATTTTGTGCCAGCATTGCGGGCCTTGTCGTTCACCCGTAGAGCTGCACATTTTGCTATTTGTTCGTAGAGATAACTCCACAGGGACGCGCATCAGTAATATACAGAAGGTTTCCTAAAACTTCATATCTTCATATTTGTTTATTTAACGACGCCAGGAGCAATCACCTCCGCAATACACAGCACGTACGTATAATGGGGTGTACCTGCGTACAATTTCGCTATGCAAGATCCACTGGTATTCGTGGAATGTCCGTGATCATAGCCTATACAAAATTGAAGATCCACTTATTTCCGAGATTCCCGAGATCTCTGTGCACTACTGTCACCACCAGGTTTGACCGGTTTGCCGTTTTGGGGGAACGGTTTGCCATGATGGTGTGTCTTTCTGTTTTCTATGATGAACATTGCTTTCACAGCGGGTCAAGCGGTTTGCAATTACCTCTGAGGTGCTATATTCACTGGCTGGATATGGCACTCCAGTGGATGGTCCTAGCTCTAGATTTTTTCTGTCAGCATTGCAGTGGTGTGCCGTTCTATTTTCTATGGGCATTGCTTTCGCAGCGCCTCAGGCGCTTTGCAAGCGCTCCCGAGGTGGTATATTCATTATTTGGTTATGCCGCTCCAGTAGATGCTTCTTGCTCTAGATTTTGTGCCAGCATCGCGGGCCTTGTCGTTGACGCGTAGAGCTGAACATTTTCCTATTTGTTCGTAGAGACCACTCCACAGGGACGCGCATCCGTAATGTACAGGTTTCCTAAAGCATTGCGGGCCTTGTCGTTGACTCGCAGAGCTGCACATTTCCCTACTTGTCCGTATAGACCGCCTCACGGGGACGCGCATCCGTAATTTACAGAAAGTTTCCTAAACCTTCATATGTTCCCATATGTTTGTTTAACAACCCGCCGAGCAGCCGCCTCCGCAATATACAGAAAGTACGTACGATGGGGTGCAGCTGCGTATATTGTCGCTGTGCCAGAGCCACTGGTATTCAGGGAATGGCTATGATCATAACCTATACAAAATTGGAGATCCACTTATTTCCGAGGTCTTCGTGCATTCCTCGATCCATCAGGTTTCACCTGTTTGCCGTGTTTGGGAAACGATTTGCGATGATGGTGTGTCTTTCTGTTTTCTATGATGAACATTGCTTTCACAGCGCGTCACGCGGTTCGCAAGCGCTTTCCATTTGCTATATTCATTGGTTGGATATGGCACTCCAATGGATGCTTCTTGCTCTAGAGTTTTTCTGTCAGCATTATGCGCCTTGTCCTTGACGCGTAGAGCTGCACATTCTCCTATTTGTTCGTAGAGACCACTTCACGGGGACGCGCATCCGTAATTTACAGAAAGTTTCCTAAACCTTCATATGTTCCCATATGTTTGTTTAACAACGCCAGGAGCAGTCGCCTCCGCAATATACAGAAAGTACGTACGATGGGGTGTACCTGCGTACAGTTTCGCTATGCCAGAGCCACTGGTATTCATGGAATGGCTATGACCGTAACCTATGCAAAATTGGAGATCCACTTATTTCCGAGATCTTCATGCATTACTGGATCCATCAGGTTTCACCTGTTTGCCGTGTTTGGGGAACGATTTGCCATGATGGTGTGTCTTTCTGTTTTCTATGATGAACATTGCTTGCACAGCGCGTTAAGCGCTTTGCAGGCAAGTTCGATGTGCTATATTCATTGATTGGATATGGCACTCCAGTGGATGCTTGTAGTTGTAGATGTTCTGCTGTGCGCGACAATAATTGGTACGTGGCTACGTGTGTTGGAACCGTGTCGTCTGGTTCAGTGACGCCAACTGTCTATGGCTCGCGAACGCCTGGACATCCAGTATTTACATCCTGGGTTGAAGACTCGTTGGATTCCATGCTCACGTTTATGAGTTGGATTAGTATTTATATTGAATATGTCATGTGCAAAGTTACTGTTGCATCCGTCGGAGTAGCTTTGACGGCATTACGATTGATGCCTGAATCTATATATTTTCGTGTTTGTTCGTAGAGGGCTCCAGGGAGATTCGCATACGTAATATACAGGGAGTAGGCCTCATGGGTTGTACCTGCGTAAATTGTCCCTATCAAAGAGGCACTGGCAGTGACAGGATTTCCGCGATCCTAATCGTTCAGTCATCATGGCACAGAATAGTCTGGCTCTATTTGAAATCCTTGCTGCAGTCCAGTGTAGTCTGTTAATATGATTCGTTACTACGTGGAGTATCGCGGTGCTTCAGATATATAGCATAATAAATGGAAACGCTTGTTTGTGCTGTCCCGACCCGGGATTAGTATGTGAGTCGAGCACCTATTGTAGGTATTAGCACGGTGGCTTGGCGATATGTTTGTTCAACAACCGAACTCGTTGCAGATGAAGAGGAACTGCATGTTTCAGGAGTTTGCGAACTGGCTTTTATGTAAAGGAAAGCGCCAGTTGCCGATTCCCTGGATGCCTGTCACCACACTGGAATCATGTTAGCACTCCATAGGAAGAAAATGGGTTCCATGTGATTCTTTTTCAGCAGGAGCCTTACGGCTCAAACTAAGCGCATATATTCAATGGATGCAATATATATTTGGCAGGTGCCTCTGTAGTATCCAGCATGCGGTGGTTTTCAACATCACAATCTTAGCTGTGATAAATCCACAGGTGCACTCCGTGCGCTGCTTTGTACAACATCATATTGATATGCTCATACTGCAGGCAGGAATAATTCCATTTGCATACCTGAGAAGCGCGCATTCTCCTGCTGCAGATCAGGCAATAGGTTGTTTCCTTGGGACGCTTGAAGCCTGCAAGCGTGGACTGCTTCCGTTGCATAGCGACGGTAGTTTGTCATCCCTTTGGGAAACACTTCCCTGTGAATTAGGGGTGAAGCGGTGGAGGATTGACAGGTAGGCCCAAAACGGGTGCTGCTCTGAACTTGGTGGCTCCGCTGGGGGGTTTTGCGAAGAGCAGAGTGATGCGACGAGATTCAGCCCCTCTTTGTAATGTCTGTGGATGGAGGAATAAAGGTTTCCCTTCTCGGCGAAGTTCCGCTCGGGGGTGTCCCTTTGCGCTAGGAATGCTCGACGCCAGACGGTTCAATTATGACTTAATCGCCAAATAACATATGAATTGCATAGAAGAACTAAGGGCTGAACCTGTTCTGGTTGGCAAGAATTGGGAATCGCTTGAACAGTCGTTGCTCGCCTCTACACAAGCGCGAAAACTTACCGAATCATCGAATCCCAAGTAGCAGACCCTCTTAGGTCCGAGATGCTTGTGCATCACTTTAGCCACCTGATTTCAACTGTAGCCTTGGGTGGATACTCATTGTCATTATCGCCTAACGTTCTGTTTTCCTCGGTCCAGATTGCTTGCACATCGCTTCAGGCTGTGTGCCAGCGATTCCGAGGTCCTACGTCCTTCGGTTGGATATGACATTCCAGTGAAGTCTCTCACCTAAGTGTTGGTTTGCTGTTCCGTCCGGTAATATGTGATGTTTGCGCACGAGTGTTACAGCCTTGTCGATGCACGGTGCAGTACAGTTACAGACACCCCAAACTCTTTCACTGACGTAAACAACTCGCGAAGCGTCTGACATTCAGGGTATACCTCTTGTGTGCGAGTATCACTAGAGGCTACGCTAACGTGTGCGGATCCGTTTAGTATTTATGCATAGTCCGTAATTTGCGTGCTAAGCGTTCAAACACTGCGACCACCTTTCCGAGCCTTGTTATTCTTGCGTACAGCTGTATGCATTCCTGTTGGGTCGACGAGCACTCCACGGGGACTCGAATCCGCAATATACAGAAAGTGCGTATAATGGGATGGATCTGCGTACATTTTCCCAATGGCAGAGCCACTGCTGTTCATGGACATTCCATGATCGTAACCAATCGAAT
>NW_013564919.1:0-3741 GCF_000499605.1 Eimeria maxima | reverse complement strand
CCCCCCTCCGTTTCCCTCTATATATTCCTCCCTTATAATATATAAATATATAAATATATATTTATTTATAAATAAATAAATATATAAATAAATAAATAAATAATTATATATATTATTTATTATATATATACATATAATAAATATTATATTTATATGTATATAATAAGAGGGGTCCTTATCTATTCATTATTTATTTTATTTATTTATTTTATTTATTTATTTATATTTATTTATTTTATACATAATAAGTAAATTAATAAATAATATATACGTATATATATGTACATATACATGTGTATAAATACGTACATATATACAAATATATATGTATATGCGTATATATATACATGTATATATATGTATATATACATGTATATATGTATATATATAAATATATACATATATATATTATATATATGTATATCTTTATGTCTTAATAGACAGAGGGGAGACAAAGGGACTGTCTCCTTTTTGTACCCTTCTTGCTGCTGCTGCTGCTGCTGCTGCTGCAGCAGCAGATAAAAACAAGGTGTCTCCTTTCTCCTGCTGCTGCATGCATTTACGTAATTTATATAAGGAGACAAGGAGACAGAATATTATATATATACTGTCTCCTTTCCTTATATATACCTTCTCCTTTTTCCTGTCTCCTCCCTCCTGTCTCCTTTTTCCTGTCTCCTTTTTCCTGTCTCCTTTCTTGTATAGGGATCTGCATCTTTTTTATTTATATTTATAAATATAAATATAAATAATTATTATATACATATATATATTTAATTGTCTCCTTTTTTATTGTCTCCTTTTTTATTTAATTGTCTCCTTATTTATTTAATTGTCTCCTTTTTTATTTAATTGTCTCCTTTTTTATTTAATTGTCTCCTTATTTATTTAATTGTCTCCTTTTTTTATTTAATTGTCTCCTTTTATTTATATAAATATAATAAAAGGAGATAGATGTCTCCTCCTTATTCTTATACAAGAGGGACTTATTAATAAGGTGTATATAACTATACAGGAAAAAAGAATAAATAAATAAATAAATAAATAAATAAATAAATAAATTAATTAATTAATTAATTAATTAATTAGTTAATTAGGGAGAGGAAAGGAGACAGTGCTGCAGGTACCTAGATGCATGCAGCAGCAATAAAAAGGAGACACTTTTATATACTTTTTCTTGCTTAATAAAAAGGAGACACTTTATATATTTAATTTAATTAATTAATTAATTAATTAATTAATTAATTAATTTATTTATTTATTTATTAATTTATTTATTTATATATTATTAATATAAATATTTCCTTAAGGAATAATAATTCCTTTTCTTTTCTAAAGAAAAAAAGGGGAGAAAAATTCGTAAAAAATAAGTTGCTACTAAAATAAAGCCCCAAATCCATGCATGCATGCATGCATGCATGCATGCATGCATGCAGATACAATAAGCCTTCTGCTGTGTATATATACTAGTATAGTTGAAGAGAGCAGCTTCTTCTTCTTGCTGCTGCTTTTGCTGCTGCTGCTTGCTGCTGAAGACGCTGCTGCTGCTGCTGCTGCTGCTCCTGTTGCTGCTGTTGTTGCTGCTGCTGTTGCTGCTGCTGCTGTTGCTGCTGCTGCTATATATTCCTTTAAATTATAATTAAAAAGGTTACTGCAGCAAGAAAAAGGAAGAAAATTATTTGTCTCGTCCCTTGTTGCTGAGGTGTATGTACACCTGCCTCGCTTGTCGCCTCCAGCCCCGCTCTTATTAGTCATTTTTTCTTATATATCCAGCAGCAGCAGCAGCAAAAGCAGCAGCAACAGCAGCAGCAACAGCAACAGCAACAGCAGCAACAGAAGAAGCAGCAGAAGCAGTAGCAGCAATTGCAGCAACAGCAGCAATTGCAGCAAAAGCAGACTTTGTAGTTGCTGCTGCTGCTGCTGCTGCACCGAGAGCACCGTAGCTTCTTATCTATACAGCAGCAGGAACGTGTTGCTGCTGCTGCTTCTCTAAACCCTACTAAACCCTAAACCCTCATAAACCCTAAACCCTAAACCCTAAACCCTAATCTTCTTGTGGCGGCAATGACGAGTAGCGGCAGCAGCACAGGAAAGGCATCAGAGGCTAAGGATAATACGTCCGAATCCTCAGCAGCAGCAGCAGCAGCAGCAGCAGCAGCAGCAGCAGCAGCAATGGATCCTAAGGATAAATATATACAAATACTTACTACTTCTCTTATTCTTATAAGAGATGCAGTAGAGACACAAGACAATCGTTATATGCTGCGCATGCTGCGTAGATATAAGCAGCTAAGACTGCAGCAGCAGCAGCATCCGCAGCAGCTGCTGCAGGTATGCTCTCTTGTTTTATGGGGACAACAAGAGCAGCAGCAACAACAGCAGCAACAGCAGCAACAGCAGCAGCAACTGCAACAACAGCAGCAGCAACAACAGCAGCAACACTTGCAGCAGCAGCAACAACTCGATACCTCCAGCAGCAGCAGCAGCAGCAGCAGCAGCACTAATAAGTTCCACCACCCCACACACCGCAGCAGCAGCAGCAGCAGCAGCAGCAGCAACATGATTAGCAAGGAGTCTCTTTCTTTCTGGTTAATTATAAAGGAGACACTTGAGGAAATTATTAAGGAAAGAGAAGAAGAAGGAGAAGCAGACATGGAGACTGATGAAGTAAGCTAAACCCTAAACCCTAAACCCTAAACCCTAATAAACCCTAATAAACCCTAATAAACCCTAATAAACCCTAAACCCTTAATTTTTGTATAGGTAATAAATAATAAATTGTTGTTTGTTTTTATGTGAATCGCAGCCCAAGCAGCAGCAGCAGCAGAAGGAAGGTGGTGCAGCAGCAGCAGCAGCAGCAGATACAACAACAAAAACAACAACAACAACAACAACAACAACAGCAGGAGCAGCAGGGAGCAGCAGCAAGATACTCCAATCCTTCCGTGCATCTTCTTTCCTTTGTTGTCTGCCTGAAGTAGAAATCTTCTTAGCAACATTAGTGTTGCTGCTGCTGTTGGATCCCCGTCCCCATCAGCAGCATCAGCAGCAGCAGCAGCAGCAACAGCAGCAGCAGCAGCAGCAGCAGCAGCAGCAGCAGCAGCAATGGGAAAAAGCATGGCTATTTAGCTGCTGTCTTATAAATAGAGTTAAACAACATGATAGAAGATCATTAGATAGATTAGCTGCTAAGGCTTGGTTCTATTATGATAGAGCATTACAGCTATCCAAGAATAAATTCGATCCAAGAGCGTAAGGGTTTAGGGTTTAGGGTTTAGGGTTTAGGGTTTAGGGTTTAGGGTTTTTAGGGTTTAGGATTTTTAGGGTTTAGGATAGAGTTTAGAGATATGGTTCTATTGTGATAGAACACTACAACTCTCCAAGAATAAATATTATTCAAGAGTGTAATAGGGTTTAGGGTTTAGGGTTTAGGGTTTAGGGTTTTTAGGGTTTTTAGGGTTTAGGGTTTTTTAGGATTTATGGTTTTTTAGGGTTTAGGGTTTTGGGGGTTTAGGATACATATAGTTTAATGGTTTTAGAGTATCTAGGGTTTGGTTTATAAATTATTTAGTTTACCTAGGGTTTAGTGTTTAGTTAATCTAGGGTTTAGGGTTTAGGGTTTAGGGTTTAGGGTTTAGGTATAATAATTGGAATAATAAATTTTTTTTTTTGCGTCATAAGGAGATAAGAGAAATAAAATAAATAGTGAATAATATATATATATATAAAATATATATATAT
>NW_013564917.1:0-4685 GCF_000499605.1 Eimeria maxima | reverse complement strand
CAAGGAGGTAAAGGGGCTATAAAAAAAGGAGCATGCTGTATACTGTATACAAAGGGGACAGCAAAAGGAGACAAAAAGGAGACATATAAGGAGACACAAGGAGGGAGACACAAGGAGGTAAAGGGGCTATAAAAAAAGGAGCATGCTGTATACTGTATACAAAGGAGACAGCAAAAGGAGACAAAAAGGAGACAATTAAAAAAGGAGACAATAATAGGAGACAGTATACAGACACATAAGAGATAAACCCTCTTCTTCCCCACGTAAACAATAATAAACCCTTTATAAACCCTAATAAATAAAAAAGAAGAAAGAAATAAAAGAAGAAAGAAAAAAAAAAAAAGGGTTAAGGATAATAAACACAAGGGTTTAGGGTTTAGGGTTTAGCTATTAGGGTTTAGGTGTCTTATGCCAGTGTATTAGATCCATTCTTTATAATAAAACCCTCAACATAATAAAATAATAATAATAAAAATATATTCACACTTTCTAGGGTTTAGGGTTTAGGGTTTAGGGTTTAGGGTTTAGGATCCAAAGACAAGGGCGTTTAGCGCAGTCGGTAGCGCGTGGGTCTCATAATCCCAAGGTCGCGAGTTCGAGCCTCGCAATGCCCATTTAATAAATATTAATTCTGTACCCTTTGGGGGCCCCCTAGGGGCCCCCCTACTACCCTATTGGGCCCCTGGGGGCCCCCAAAAAAAAATTAAAAAAAAAAAAAAAAGACCTACTTTTTTTCTAGGGTTTCGCATAGGGGCCCCTCTAGTACCTCTGCATGCCTTTGCTGATTATTATTATAATAACTTAACCATATATTTTTTATTTCTTCTTTTGTGTGTCTCCTTAGTAGATGTATTTTTGCTACATCTTGTAGCTTAATAGGTCCATCTATAAAATTTACTATACCCCTTTTTGTACCCATAAAGGAAGGGGGGCCCCCTGATACCCTAAACCCTTCATAAACCCTAAACCCTAAACCCTCACGGAGACCAGGCAAAACACCTAAACCCTCATAAAGAGATCGCGAAGGAGGAGAAGGATTAATACAATCAATAGACTCGTTGCTTCCTTCTCTTATAGTTAGGGGGGGCCCCTGTAAACAAGACCTTAATAGGGGGCCCCTCTGTACCCTTGGGAGGAAACCAAGGGGCCCCTTTGAAAGAAGTATAGCTGAGTCGGGGGGCCCCCGAGACAAAGACAGCCGTGGTAGGGAAGGTAAAGAATAGGAGGGAGGGAGGGGAAGAGGGGGGGCCCCCTTAAGGAACCTGGGGCCCCAGGGGCCCCTCATGAGGGCTATTGTTGCTCAAGAAGAGTTAAAAAGGAATAAAAATAAATAAATAAAAAAGAAAAAAGAATTAAATAAGAAGAAGGTAGATATAGGGCCCCACAGCTGGTCGTAAGAGGGCAAGGTATAAGGAAGACACACTGGGTACAGCTCATGCAGCAGCAGCAGCAGCAACAGCAGCAGCTGCAGCAGCAGGTGTATAATGAGTTAATGCTTCATGCAGAGAGGGAGAAGACACAAACATCTTAGGAGACAAAGGGGGCCCCCCTAGCAGCAGGCCCCGAGGGGGCCCCCAGGGTGCAGTGTATAAGAGAGATGGGGGCCCCCTTGCCTTAGGGGGGCCCCCTTGCCTTGGTGACTACGCTGCGTGACGGGGGCCCCTCGTGAGTAGAATTAAAGAGCAGATATTTTATGAAACCCTAAACCCTAAACCCTAATAAACCCTAATAAACCCTAAACCCTCCTTCCTCATGCATGCACAGGGGGCCGGCAAACCCTTAGTCACCCTTCATGGGGTGTATTTGTTTTTTTGTTTGTTTTCTTCTTTACTATTGAGGGTTTATAAAGGTGCTTTATAGATAAATTATGCTGTAAACCCTAAACCCTAAACCCTAAACCCTAAACCCTCGATAGGGGAGAGCGGCATCGCTCGCGCTGTCGGCAGCGCGACGGATTGCCTATGATTATAAACAAAAAAAAAGAAAAAATAAATAAATAAATAAATAAATATATTTATTTATTTATTTTATATTTAATAAACATTTATCTTTTTTTTTCTTCTTTAGCTCTCCGTGCATGCAGGCGGCCAATTGATATTCCTATTATAACCCTAAACCCTAAACCCTAAACCCTGGGGGGTCTACCTGTGCCTGTGCCTCTGCACGATCAGCAGGAGCAGTAGCCACAGCAGCAGCAACAGCAGCAACAGCAGCAGCAACAGCAGCAGCAGCAGCAGCAGCAGCAGGAGAAAATGTCCTTTGACCTAGAGCAGCGGCAGACTGCAGCGCTGCAGGAGATGCTGCAGCTAAAGAGGCCCCAAGTTAGTGCCTTCAGCAGCAGCAGCAGCAGCAGGGGCCCCCAGACCCTAGGGGGGGCCCCCCAACAAACAGCAGGGGGCCCCTGGAAGGTACTAATCTTTGATCAAGCAGCAAAGGATATTTTAGCTCCTCTTATGACGGTAAGATTTACCTATTTATTTATTTATTTATTTATTTATTTATTTATATTTATTTACTTATTTATATTTATATATTTATATTTATTTATATATGTATATATGTATATACATAAGTATATATTTTATTTAATTAATTAATAAATAATAACATAAAGACACATGCATAGCCTCCTATATGCATGCATGCATACCTTCCTGCATGCATGCATGCATGCATGCATGCATTCCCTCCTCCATGCATGCATGCCTACCCTCCTAGATTTATGCCTGCATGCATGCATCCTCTCGTAGCTCCCTCCCTCCCTCCCTCCCTCCCTCCCTGCCTGGCTGTCTGCACCCATACATGCATGCATGCATGGATGCATGCATATTTGGGGCTTTTTTTTGTGTGTGTATATATATATATATATATATATATATATCTATATACAGATAGGAGTATTAAGAAAACAAGGAGTAACTCTTCCTTTATATTTATTTAGTAAAAGGACACCAGTAATAGAGGCACCAGCTGTATATATAGTAGATGGTAAAGAAAAGGAGACAATTAATTATATAATAAAAGATATAAAAGAAGGATTATATTCCCTTTATTATATTAATTTTATTTCCTCTGTACATACACCTTATTTACAATTATTAGCACAAGAAGCTGCACAAGCTGTAAGAAAAAAAGGACACTGTATTTATTTATTTATTTATTTATTTATTTATTTACTTATTTATTTATTTATTTATTTATTTATTGTCTCCTTTTATTCCTTCCTTTATTTATATATATAACTGTCTCCTTTAGTTGTCTCCTTAGTACTGTCTCTCCCCTCCTCTAACTGTATCCTTTTGTCTCCTTTTGTCTCTTTTTTCCTCCTTTTGTCTCTTCTTGTCTCTCCCTTTTGTCTCCTTTTGTCTCCTTTTGTGTCTCCCTTCTTGTATGTGTCTCCTCCTCTCCCCTTTAATTGTCTCCTTATTGGCTCTGTGTCTCTTGTTTATCTGTCTCCTTATTAACTGTCTCCTTTTCTTATCTGTCTCCTTTTTGTCCCTTTTGTGTGTGTATGTGTCTCCTTATTATAACTGTCTCCTTTTCTTAACTGTCTCCTTATTATAACTGTCTTCTTTTCTTAACTGTCTCCTTTTCTTAACTGTCTCCTTTTCTTAGCGGTCTCCTTTTCTTAACTGTCTCCTTATTACCTGTCTCCTTATTAACTGTCTCCTTTTCTTAACTGTCTCCTAATTACCTGTCTCCTTTTCTTAACTGTCTCCTTATAAACTGTCCCCTTTTCTTAACTGTCTCCTTTTCTTAACTGTCTCCTAAATACTTGTCTCCTTTTCTTAACTGTCTCCTTTTCTTAACTGTCTCCTTTTCTTAACTGTCTCCTAATTACTTGTCTCCTTTTCTTAACTGTCTCCTTTTCTTAACTGTCTCCTAATTACTTGTCTCCTTTTCTTAACTGTCTCCTAATTACTTGTCTCCTTTTCTTAACTGTCTCCTTTTCTTAACTGTCTCCTTTTCTTAACTGTCTCCTTTTCTTAACTGTGTCTCCTTTATTGTGTGTGTCTCCTTTTTTTGTGTATAGGGAGCAGTAGGGTCTGTTGTATCTATAGTAGAGCGTTATGTACATTTTATATGTTTATCTCCTTATGAATTCTCTCTTAGTCTCCCTTATTTATTTTATAACCTTTATACAACAAAAGGAGACACATACATACAACAAGCAATAGATAATACAGCTAATGGTCTCCTTAGTGTTATAGCTACATTAGGTAAGAAAATATATTTATTTATTTATTTATTTATTTTTTTTTTTTATATACTTATTGTCTCCTTTTTTATATTTGTGTGTCTCCTTTTTTATGTTAATGTGTCTCCTTTTTATATAACTCTCTCCTTTTTATATAACTGTCTCCTTTTTTATTATTATTGTCTCCTTTTTTGTGTTTGTGTCTCTCTTCTTATCTGTCTCTATCTTTGTTTGTTTTCTTTGTTTGTTGTTGTTCTATTGATTATCTTCTTTTTGTCTCCTTTTGTTCTTTTGTCCCCTTTTGTTCTTTTGTCCCCTTTTGTTCTTTTGTCTCCTTTTGTTCTTTTGTCTCCTTTTGTTCTTTTGTCTCCTTTTGTTTTTCTGTCTTGTTTAATCCTTTTGTCTCCTTTTTATTATTATTGTCTCTTTTTTATTATTATTGTCTCCTTTTTATTATTATTGTCTCCTTTTTATTATTATTGTCTCC
>NW_013564915.1:0-46243 GCF_000499605.1 Eimeria maxima | reverse complement strand
TATATATATATATATATATATATATATATATATATATATTGCCTCTTTTTGGGGTGTAGGAACAGCTGACGGCTGGGTTGAAATAGCAGCAACAAGCGCATGCAAATGTGCATGCGCTGTCATTTGCATATTTATATTTGTTCTCTCCGCTTAAGCAAAATATAAGATGATTATGTTAAGCATCGAGAGAGACTGTGGGGTTATTCTTGTAGGGAGGAAGAGTAAAGAAGACACCGCAGTAGATCTCCTCATGTCGGGTAGCAAAGGAGACACGGCGATGCAAAAGGAGACAAATACGTAGATGTATAAATGTATTACAAATCTAGTTTAAGGAAGCAGATGAGTAGCTAGGAGGCATAGAGTAGTGCTTACTTACTAGTCTACAGACATATGCCTCTTATATGGGGAAGGTTCTTTAGAGGCCAACAGAGGGAGACAAAAGACGATTCTTTAGGGGAGGTGTAGGAGTAAGAGTAGGCAGCATTGATATATAGTTAGGCGTTTATATTTGTGTCTCCTTTTGCTGGTCTGTCTTATTACGGTGCATGGCCACCCATAGTCTGTAGAGATGAGGTGTTCTTTCGCCTCAACATACTACTACCACTACTACTGCTGCTGCACCTGCTGTTGCCACACAGGCAAGTGTGGAATGGAACCCCATAAGTGCCTCTTCGTGTTTCCTTCTACACACAAACGCTAGCTGCTCTCTCTACCAGTCTCCTGGTGTGTCAAACTAGAGGGTTGGCTATTCAGCAGGTCCTGCCACTGGTGTGTGTCTAGTTATGGTAGGAATAAGACATGATGTGTAAACAATGCATTTATGTTGTGTACGGACACCCGAGGTCTCCTTTTGGGGGCAGGGCCCTATGGGGAGATGATCACAGAGGAGTTGCTTGGGGGAGCGAGGCGCCTCCCATCTGTCTGCCACTTCTTTTAGATCTTCTTCTGTGAAACAGCCTTTTTTTGTTGTTCTTTTTATATTTAAATACTTCTTTTCTCCTCCCTGCCGAGTTTTAAGAGAAGACAATTTATTAACCACAGTCAAGACGTAAGCCACGAGCAAACTCGCCAACAGCCTTCTTCTACTTTCTCTCTAGTAGCGGTCTTCAGTTGCCAGTAGTTGTTCCTCATTTTAGGTGTATGTACGTCTAGATATTTTTTCCACCTATAGAGGAAGCAGACTCTTCTATCGGGCTCTCTTGAGGGGCCCATTGAGCCTGGCATCGGGCCCCGGGGCCCCCGCGTTTTATCCATGCATCCAATTTGTATACGGAGCCCGAAAAACACCTCTTAAGAAGGTTATTAATGTTTCATTCACTTCATCTGCACGTTCCCTTCGCCTGTGCTCTCTGTCTTCCACCTTTCGGGCCCCCCGGGGGGCCCTAAATACTCTCCTTGCATTCCTGTTGCGCTTGGCTAGCGATATGAGGCCCTTCAGGCACCATGATCACGTCGAATATGCGTCTGCTTCACAGGCCCCAGCAGCAGAAGCAACAACAGAAGCTTCAGCAGCAGCAGCAGCAAATGCAGCAGCAACAACAGCAGCGACAGGTGCCCGTATCCGGCCACCACCTAGGCATCATAGTACCCCTTCCTGCTGTACACAGCTGCTTCGTTCGGCTCAAGGGCCCCCCTTCTGCTACTGTTCTGTGGCGGCCGCAGCAGCACTTCTGTCGTGTGCTGCAGCTGCAGAAACTCTTAACTCGAGAGACAGAGGCCCTTTGTGACACCATAGGGCCCCCGCCAAAGATTCTAGCAGACATTGCGGCATCTGTGGGGGCCCCCCAGCTGTATGTGGGCTGGTTAGGCTCAGGCCTGGGCCCTGCCGAGGCTCCCTTATTAGAAGAAGCGAAAACAGCAACAACACCAGCAGCAACAGCAGCAGCAGAGGATGAGGAAAGTCTCGCCGCGTCAGTCTATGTGGGTATATCTACTGCACTGTGCTCTTCGCTGGGCCTAAAGAAAGGAGAGCGAGTCATTATTGCTGCAGTACACGTAAACGTGTTAGAGCAACAGCGACAACAGAAGCAGCAACAGCTTGCGGACAGCTGCTTTCCTACTGCAGTCGAGGTGGCGCCTTTAAGCCGCGAGGACTGGGATGCTGTGCAGCTGCATGCAGCAACTCTTGAGGAGGAGGTACTGCAGCAGATAGCCCTATGTGTGCCGAATCAGGCCTTTCCCTTGTGGCTCCGCAACAGTCCTAAACCCTTCTTTTTACGTGTATGTACACCCCAACTTGGGGGGAGGGATATCTCCTCTCCAGGCAGAGGGGACATACGGGGTCCCATAGGTACAGCAGAAAAGGGACCCGCCATGTGGCCCCCCTTTCTGTTGCTCAGGCAGAACACAGAACTGCATGTCAGGCCCCTGGCACAACCTGCCTACCGCAGGGCCCTTCCATCTGCTGCGGAGAAAACAGAAAAGTGGGACCCCAATAAAGGCAACAGTACGAGCAGCAGCAGGAGAGACATTGTGAGGGTACTGCCCATGCCCGAGGAGGTGACTGAGGACACTGGGGAGACTCACGGGGGACCCCGCTCTGTAGATGTTAGTTGCTTCTGCAGTTGCCGCTCCCAGGAGAAACCCAAGGACAGGGTAACGTGGCCTTATGTGTGCTTGCTGCACCCTGCTCACTTGGAGGCGCTGCAGCAGCAGCAGCAGTGGCTGCTTCCAGCAATCAGAAGCCGATGTCCCTCGTGGGATACAGAGGAGACAGTTGCTAGGCTAGAGGAGCTTGCCGCAGCAGCAGAGGGTCTAGTGGTTGTGTGTGTCAGGGGTGGTCCTTCGAGGGAGGGGTTTTTAAAGAACTGCAGCAGCAGCAGCTGGAACGGAGGTGCTGCGCTGCTTCTTGCTGCTGCTGCTTCGGATGTCCCCCTTGGATGCATACGGCTGCCTTCCTTCGTGCGCTGTCTCTACGGCTGGTGCCTTAGCAGTCGTGTCACTGTGGAGGCTGTGTTGCAGCTGCCGACCCTCCCTGCATGCCTTTTGCTGACACCGATTGTCTCCTCTGCTGTGGTGCAGCCGCAAGCAGCAGGAAACATGGAAAAGCCAGGAGGAGGGCCCCACAGACACAGAAGCCTGACTGGCTGCGCTGCAAAGGAGACTGTCGCTGCTGCTCTCCTTGCTGCGCTGCTGCAGACCAAAGACGGCTCGGCCCGAATCCTCGAAGCATTCTTCTCCCTCTCGAACACGAAAACTTCGTCTAGTATTGACCCCGCATCTGCAACAGGAACTGCTGGTGCTACTGCTGCTGACGATTTTCAAAGCAACGCTGAGCATCGGGAGGGGCAGCACAATCTAGAGGCCGCCGTCTGTGCCTTTAGCGCCCTTCTGGGCCACGTGCTGTGGGATGGAGCAATTGTCCGCGTCGATATTATGCTGAACGCTCAAGACATGAATCAACTGCTCACGTGCAATGCAGCAGAGGCACCTCGCGAGCAGCAAGTGCAACCACAACAGCAGCAGCAGCAGCAGGGCATAGAGTCGGCTGCTGTTGGTCTCCTCACTGGAATTGGTACCACCCAGGGCTCTAGCTTGTCTACAGAGGACAGCGAGGCCCCTCCCCAGGGCTCCGCTTCAGGTGTCTCCTCGTTCGGCAAAGCGGGCCCTGTTGTTGGGGGCCCCTTGGTGGATTCGTGGCTTGGGGAGGAGTTGCAAGAGCTCGAGGAGGGCCTAGGGGACTTGTATGTCCCTTTAAATGCAGACTCAGCAGCAGATGGATGTAAAGAAGGCGCGCCTATCAAACTAGCCAGTAACCCCCAAAGCTTACAGGATGCAGGAGACAGCGAACGATCCCCACAACTGGAGGAGCCCCTGCCTCTGGCGGGCCCCCACCTACTGCTAGCGAATCCACGAGTGTTGAGGGCACCCGAGTGGGCCCACTTAGCAAAGTTCTGCAGCGACGTGGAGGAGCTTTCTGCCGAGAGTCTTTGGGGGCCCCTTTCGTGGAAGAAGACTAGAGACACAGTGTTTCACGACTGCATATCGCTGAACCGGGACAGCAGCCGTGCAGGCTCTGCGGGACCGCCTGGGGCCCCAGGGTGGCAAGAGATGAAGGCAGACGATAGCGGACTGGTGCGGGTGTCTGTGGATGTTCTCATATCATTTAATGCAGCAGACTCAGGAGAGCTCCCCCGCGCGACCTCGGGGGATACCGGCGAGGCCCCCAAGCAGTTGTTTCCTCTGTTTAGCGCTGCTGTACCTCTGGCTGTTGCACCACTGCACACGAGCCAGCCCTTCTCCGCCTTAGACACTCCTGCAAGAAAGGAGGAGTTTGCTTGTGTGCTTTTAAACTCGTCGCTGAGATCCCTTATCCGGCAGGGACGCTTTACGGCGGAGGTTACCCGTCCCCTCGTCGTGTGTCTTGGACCTGGGGAGGAAAAGACAACAGCTGGAGACATCTGCTTGCCCTTAAAGATGGGCAGCTTGCCGTCTCCCAAAGAGACGCTGTGTGGCTTGGAGCAACGCAGAGACAGCCCTGTAACAGGGCCTCAGACCGAGGAGCACAGCGACAGCTCCCGAATCCATGGGGTGAAGGAACAGCAGTTTGTACTCAACCCGCAGGCCATCGAGACAGCCCGTCGCTTCTGGTGGCTGGCCCCCCCATCTGTCTGGCTGAGGGGCCCATCTGCACTGGCCGCTGCATCCGATGGCAGCGCGGGGGCAGACACGCAGCTTCTGCAGCTGCTACAGCAAGGCTGCTTGGAGGCGCCTGTGGCGGAGATCCTGGAGGCCATGCCCGGCATCCACCAGGTGTCTCCTTCAGGCCCCCTGGCTCCACTGCTACTTCTCAGCTGCTCTCAGGGGCCCTTTCTTCCCGACTTCACACGATTAAGAGCTTTTGGGGACTGCCCTGAAGCTCTGACCCGAGCAGGTAAGCGAATCTGCTGCGGGTATCCGTCTACGAGCCGCCTTTGTGCTGTGGTTTTGGAGCTTCAGGGATGCATATTTTAGCTGTTGCATGTATGCTTGCATAGATGGATGCATGCCGTAAGCTACTATGGTGCGCTGCGGGTTGTATGCACCTATGCAGTGTACAGACGGCTGGGGGCGGTGCGCAGCTCCGGCAGGAACGCAGCACATGGACATTTCGATGCTGTCCCCGCGGGGGGTGGCACGGCACTTGAGAGGCACCTTACCAGAGCCCTCAACAGTCTCGATTACTGCACGCTGCTTGTAAGTGCAGAAACACACAAAGTGGGAGAGGGAGAAGAGAGAAAGGTTAACGCAAGTCTTGAAGGCTTATGACGTTCCACTGCTAGCATCTGCATGCACCTGCGTGGGTTGGAAGATCCATGCATGGCTAGCGGCAAATGCATTGCTTTGAAAGCGAACCACAACAGGGCGGGGTGCGATGTATAGGGGCGTGGGTTTCCTGTCAGTTGACATTGGTTGTCTCCTACTATGATGAGGGCAGTGAGCTGCAGGGGTATTGTTCGTTGCTATTTCGCGATATTCATGCGCTTTGCAGGTCTGCGGCCCTCGGGGCAGCGGGCGGTCTGCTCTGTGCAAATCCGTCTGCATCGACGTGACGCGACAGCTCGGAGTGTTTAGTAAGGCACAAGGAGAGAGGAAGGCGCCTGACCTTATCAGTTGCCGGCATGTGCTGCACCTGCCCAAGGAATTATTGTGTGGGGTGGGGCTCTGTGCGCCGCAGCTTTGATTTTGCATTGTCGACTACTAGCTCGGGAGACTATTCCTTCAGCTTCAATTTGGCGAATCATCTCAGCGGCCTTCGACGCCGCAGAAGCCAACAGCCCCTCCGTGCTTGTACTGGACGATCTGGTCGGTGCCTGTACACTGTGCTGCCCACAAAGATGCTCTACGTTTTGCCCTTAAACGTACCTCAGAAATAGCCTTTACGCAGCTGGTGTTGAGTTGTTTCATATATTTTCGGTGGGTGTAGAGGCAAAAGAAGGCCAGCAAACTAACAGCTCCGATGGCATGTGCTGTGTTTGGAACAGTTTGTTCGTTTGAACTGGTTTGTGGGGGGCTCTGTGTTGTGTTGTTCAATGAGGGGGCCAAGTGCCACCGAGTGCCACAAGGGGCAAAACAAGGTACCAGCGGGAGGGGATTGCTGGACTTTCGTGTGCATCCATAGGACGTCCTGTGCTTTTCGGCGGAGGAGGGAGGCGGTGGACCTACTGTGGCGGAGGCCAGGGGGGCTACAATTTCTGCTTATCTGTACGACCTTATCGAAAGGGTTTCAGGAGGAGTTTGCAGTGCCAGATCAAGCCTCTGTGTAGGTGTAAAAGAAGATCTTTGCTACAGCTCATCAAGGGGACAAGGGATTGCACCGGGACGCGTTGTAATTCTGGCCACAGCAGTTGATGCTTCGGCGCTACACCCCCTTCTCTCTCAGCCTCTGCTGTTCGGATGCTCCCCCGTACGCATACACTGCGATACATGTAAGCCAGACAAGCCAATCTCCATACCCACCCTCAGGGCAGCCTAGAGACCCCCGCCAAACGCCGGTAGACCGAAGTTCCCATAGGGAGGGGAAAGGGGACAGTTTGACTGGCAGAGGCGCCGCGTGTAATTTTTCTGTTATTGCACGTATGTACATCTCAGTGTACAATAATATAATATGTGAAGACCTCATGGAGCCGTGCCTTTGCGTTGTCGATGTTTACCGCGTTACCTCGAGCTGCGCTGCGTCTGTACATGCAGCTGCTGTTGGCGCCCGACTTGAAGTGTTACGGAGTCTGCTTCATGCAGCCCTTCCAAGGCCTGTAATAAAGAGCTACGGTTGCTGTGCTAACCACCTCTTCCCAGATGTGCAGCGCGATCCAGCAGTTTCCCATTGTCTAGGCACCCCACTAGAGGCAGAGGAAGGAGAAATGTGGGATATCGCAAACCATCTCGAAGGCTACAGTCTGACCGACATCCATGTACGTCTGCTATCCACTTTTGAAATCCTCCCCTGTGCTGAAGTTTACGTCGCCAGGAAATGTTTCAGCTCCAGGTTCTGACGTCGCATACGGTTCCAGTGTAGCCGCCGCCCCATGGTGGATGTCAACTGTAATTCTGAGGCCCGCGGTTGTCTTTATCTGTCTTCTGTTTCTTAATTTGTCCATTGCTTCTTTATAGATCTTTCCCCCCCACATATCTCATTCATGCTTTCTGCGTACATGTTTTCCCTTATTTTCAGTTTTGTTTGCTTGGCGCAGGCCCTGGTGATGCGTGCTCTGGGGGAGCGCCTATTAAGTGATCCTGGGGGCACCTCTCCAAGCCGGTCACCCGGAGCCGTCACTTTAGCCGAGCATTTCCGCTCAGCGTTGGGTGGCTTTCGTCCGCGAGCTACTCAGGGGCAATCGTTCATTCAGTGCGTGAGGCTGCCCTGGGATTTCTGTTTCGCAGCGGTGCAAGCCCTGCTGCTCCATGCCATGCGGCGCGCATCCCAAGTCTTTAAGTGGCGTTGCCAGCGCAGGGTAGTGCGCACGCAATGAAGTGTTTGGGGTTCTTAGGCATCTAGTTGATCTGGGACGTCGGTGTTTTCTTCAGGCCGAGCCTGCGGTACTGCCACGTCGGCGGGTTGCACAAAGTGAGTGTGGAGCGGGCCCCTTTCGGGTGTCTTTATGTACGATAATGCATATGACATTGTTGTATTTATTTTTGGATTGGACCCTACAGGAGAAGGAGGAGCTGCAGGATTTGCTGACGCTTCAGAGACGGTATCCTGTTTTGTTGAGTGCCTCTGGCACTTCAGTATACCAGGGCGTGGTGCTAATAGGCCCACCTGGGTGCGGAAAGACTCATCTAGCTCTCGCCGCTGTGGGGGAGGCTGGCATCCGCTGCATTCAGTGAGATTATCGCGAAGGCAGGAGCCAGTTTGCAGAACCTTAGCCTCACGGGAGACCAGGCGTCCTGGATATATGCGGTTGAGCATTGCCATTTTCACTGGGCATGCGGGTAGCTATCCGTTGCTGCTACTGTCCTCATTCAGCGTTAAGGGCCCCGAACTGCTTGGAAAGTTCATCGGTGCTAGCGAAGCTGCCGTCAGAGATGTGTTCCACAGAGCGCAGGCGGCGAAACCTTGCGCAATTCTTTTTGATGAAATCGAAGCTTTGGCCACAAAGTGAGCCACTTGTCCGATCATTTGCGATTCGCTCGGCAGTAGGCGTATTTCGTAACCTTGTGTCTGCCTTTTTGTTGTTTTCGCCCTTTTGCTCTACTATTCGCCTGTTGTCGTTGGTGTGTGTGTGTTCGCTTGCTTGCGCGTTCGTTTGTTAATTTGTCCCTTCGACATTTCTGCCCCTTGAGCGTTTTGGTATACACATTTCCGGCGCTTCTACATGGGATTCTGAATAATAAGTTCGGACTACTCTCCCACCAAGCATAGCGAAACTGGACTCTGCTCGTTGCGTGAGCGAACAGGCGTGGAGGCGACACCACAGGAGTAACTGACAGAGTGGTGAACCAGCTCTTATGCTACTTGGACGGAATTGAGGAGCGCCAGGTAAACTGTTTTGCGCCATTTTGCAAAGTAATTCGGGCCAGTCGCGGTGCTGTGAAGTGTCGTTTGAATGGCATATAGGCAAGGGGCTTACCAAATAGTTTTACCGAAGAGACACATGGAGAAATATATGGCTATGATAAAATGAAAACACAGCGGAAAGCTAGATCTCTGTGGGGATTCTGTGTTCAGGATGTGTTTGTGATTGCCACGACGTCTCGCCCTGATCTCGTTGATTCTGCTCTGCTGCGCCCTGGGCGATTTGAAAAGGCAGGTGGCCCCCGGCCGTTCATCTTAAGCTACCTGCTGTGAACACGACGATTGTGGATGTTGGGGTTATGCTGTCTGTCGTGCTGCGTGCTGCGTTCTGCTGCATGTGCTGCAGTACGTGGAGGGTTTTCCCTTTTGCGTCGCTGTGTTTTCTATACATGCTCTTTTGGTGAATTTGTTTGCATGCGTTTTTTTCTAGGTCTGTTTTTGCGGACTCCCTGTAACGGACAGTGAAAGGATGGAAGTGCTAACAGCAGCGATCAGCACCCTAAATTGTAACGTTTCCTTTGACATCAGTACCGTGGGATCGATGCTTCCATTGACGTTTAGCCCGGCAGACATTCAGGTACTAGCCGCTACGCGTTGACAGCGCTTCGTTCAACTTGTTAAACCATATTATCCCTGAAGATAAATAACGAGTCTTCTGTACGCAAGCGCTGAATCGGAGTGCGTTTCGTATTTTGGTGCAATCTTGTGTGCCACAGGCATCAGTAAATCAGGCGCAGCTATACGCCGTTCAGGAGGCTCTTGCGGGCTCGTCAAGTATGCACTTACAGACACACTCCCCTTGCATGCATGTCAGGGCGTACCCGTTCTATAGGCTGCAGAAGTTAAATATCAGTGATGATCTAAAGGGCATGTGGGGGTGCACCCCTTCTTGTGGTGCAGCTCGAGAGAATTCCAGTGAATTGAAACGGGCAACAGTTTCTACGCAGCACATTGAAGCCGCTTTGCAGAACTGCAAGGCTTCTCTGAGTGTGCAGGTACGGTACACCTGAGCAATTGCGTTATCCAGCTCTATGTTTTTACGCAGCTGCGTTGTCAGGGAAATATTGATTTTTAACGCAGTCTGCAATTATGAATGTGGAATAGTCGAGTTCTCATAACGTGCTGGCATCTCAGGAACTTCAGCGATATCATCGGTACTGTCTTCCCTACCTGAACAAGCCATACCAAGAGCGGGTTGAGGCAATTGAACACCTATTCGCCTCTGCCTCCTCCGCTCTTCCGGACGCAGGTGCTGTCGATAGGTTCGCTGACAGTCGGAATGGCAGCACCAATTCACCTGAATTTTCTCTGGAACGACGAGAAAATTTCGGTTGCCGGTTTCACAGAAATGAAGAAGATTCGAAAGGCACGCGTAGCTACAGCCCTTATACACAACAAGCTCCAGGGCCAGGCTCAGATATGGCGTCTCACTGTAGCTTCAGTTCCACTTCTCCGGATGCAAACGGCCACAAAATATGTACCAGTGATCAGGAGAGTGCGGCGGAGGCAAACTTTCAGTTCGCTAGCAATGAGACGCCGCTCCAGCTAGATGGCGTGGCTGGTCCTCCCAAAAGGGGACGCCGGCGTATAAGGGATGCCTCAAAGATCGCGGGTAATCGTGTGGCTTTGATGTAAGCAGCGTTTAAACTTTTAGAGCTTTAAGTACGTGCTAGTGACGGGCTCCTACTGCTTGTGTCCTGCACCTCAATGGTGACAGAAGGGGCTGCAAATACGCGCCTGTTATTCTGTGGCAAAGAAGTCGCACAACCATCGATATTTCTGGTTTGTAGAGTTGTGTTCCGTTTAGAAGGTCTAGCAAGGGAGGCATCGGCAGCCTACGATTCCCATGTGTTCTAACTTTGTTGATACCGTTGATGGTACAACACTGTTCCGGGGCCAGCTGCTCGCTTGCGTGCTCCCCCGGTAGCAGGGTTAAAAATGGCAGGCTTGACAGATAGATCAGGGATCCAAAGCTTGCAACAGTAGCGGCAGTGTGTGGCTGCCAACACCATTCAGCAAAAGCACACAAAAGGTTTGTCATAGGACTTGAAAGCCCATCGAGAACAGAGGTGATGGTGTTTGGGGCGTGAAGAAAGCAACACCACATCCTTTGCAGATGGCCAGTTGCGGCTTTTTGTTCGGCTTCTGAACTGCTTTTGAGCTAGTTATTCCGTCCGTCTTGGCAATGTAAATCTGCATCTCGCAGGCGCCCACCGGGTGCAGTTATATTTGCGCTGGTGCAGAAAGTAGAAACGAACATCGCAAAAGAGATGGGTAGTTCGAAAATTGTACATTTGCGGTTGAATATGAGGGGTATGAAGCGCATTTATGTACTAAGGTACTAGCAGTAGCGGTTTGCTGACGCGCTGCATTATGATGCGGAGAAGCCCAGCCAAAGGATGATTGGAGCCCAATGGCCCAAGTACCCTGCTAAAGATTAGATACTGCCCCTGTTTGCTTTCTTGGCTTTTATTTTATTGTGTCTTGTGAAAATCCGCACTTATACGGAAAGAAACACTCAACTTCTTTACGTCTGTCTCGTTCTGCTGTAGTGGACCAGCTTTAGGTGACCTTCTGTCCCACAAATGGAATTTTCGTTCCCCCCAGTGGCACCCCTGGTTAAACAGTGTCTCTTGAATACCTAAATATAAGTCATATGACTCATTCAGTTGTTAGTGTCTTACTTTTTTTCGCGCCGGTTGAGTGCGGATGCCTGCGAAGTCAGATAGACGGACACTGGCGGAGCAGAGATAGGCTTAGGGCCCAACGCCGTCGTCTGTGGGGCCCCGTCGCTACCGTCCACCAGAAAACAACAACGGCCTGTTAAAGACAACACTGAGTCTACAAAAGGATATCAGGGGGTGTGAGTGCGATTCGTTCGGACAAGCAAACTTTTTCATCAAGTTTGATGTGTGAGCAATGAACTGCGGAGCCCGCCCAACAGGTCCCAGTGCAGTGGAGCATCTCCACTAAGGCGGATCTGCTCCCTTTCCCTATATTCCGAGTAGCAGGTATTTCCAAGCGATTTAGGACTGGAGGTGTTGTTCTTGCAGTCAATACTGAGGTTACCGCCTTACTTCTCGGGCTCATTACGGCGAAACAGTCTTCACGTTCATAGCTTCTTCGGCCCCCGGAACATGAAGCTGCTACTTTCAGCTCTCGTTGTCTTCCATTTATTGTTACCACTAAAGGGGTCATCCCTTGAGGCCTCAGCAAAGGTGCCAGAGCAGAGCAATCCATCCTTTTCAGCCGTCTCTGCCGCCAAGCGTTCAATTGGCGAAAATCACGCTGCTTTCGGAGGCGAAGCTGCACTAAGATGGTCACACTGCACTCCGTTTGCAGAGCTTGCTCCTCGGCAGAAGATTATGGGTGTTATCAATACAATCGCTGTCCTGAGGACGAAAGCTGCTCTCCTCGACGAAATGAAACACGCGTTTGAACCAAGGACGACCGCTAAAAGCCCAGGAATTGTCAGTGGTGGCTCCCTCCCCGGACCGGCACTTGCTTATGGGGACTGCCGCTTAGGCATACTCCCTTTCGAAGTGTGCAGACACCTCGGCTTTCTTGACAGCGATCCAATGGTTGCTCCCAGCTCGACTCAGAGCAAACTGCTGAGATTGGTGGGCGCTAGCTCTCTCGTCGCTTCCTATAAAAAGGGGCAGGCACATCTCAACGATGACCCTCACCTTAACTCAGTCCTAGGACCTCAGCTTGTGGACTATGCAGTGAGAGCTCTCACCTTGTTTTGGAATTCCCAGCTCCTCTCCCCAGCATTCGATGCAAGAGGGGTAAACACCGAACAGGTTAAGCAAGCGTTGTACTACGCTGACGCCTTCCTCTTCCAAACGGCAACACAAGCTAAACACATTATTCGCTTCAACCGATCGGAGTACGATGATGTAGCGAGTTGGCTGGCACTTTTGTTCTCGGACGCCGAGCCAAACGCGAGTGCTCACCGAGAAGGGGACCCCCAGCGTGTGGAGGAAGATACTAGAGTAGAACCCTCAGCGACTGCAGCGAAGCCGCAAGCTAAAGAAAACGACTTCGTTGTCAGGTCAAAGACCCCAACAAACCAGCAGGGTAAAGAAGGTGTTACTGCTAGGCCAACTCATGCACCTGTCCCGGGACCCTCTAGCCAGAAGGAAGAAGAGGGTGGGATGTTCGGTGGTTTCCTCAGCCGGTTCTTCACCTCCCAAGCCCCCAAGCCTTCTCATTCCCCGTCCGGCTCATCACTTCAACAGTCGACTCAACTAAAGAATGCGGAACCTGAAACAGCGCCTATCAACTCTTTCTCTGCTTTTGCCACCTCTGTCGGGGAAGGCCTGACATCTATCGTGACAAGTACGGCCCGCGGTGCTGCTAAGTTCGTCCAAGGAGAATCTCATTCTGCTCCTCCACCAAAAAGCGAATCCATTGTCGATAAATTAACAGAGGAACGCGTCAGCAACATTTTAGACGCACTCCCCGAAAACGTGAATGGCCAGTTCCGCTGAGGCATGCGTCCTCCTGCTTGAACTCCTGCATATTGTGTAAGCAATTCAACAGAGTGTCTCCCGTTTCCAGCTACCATCCAGCTCAGGCTGTGCAGGTACAATGCCTTCATGTGATGCGAACTTGCACCCTTAACGAAGGTACCGCACTGGCTAGTGTGAATGGGGGGCCATGCCCTCCACCCTGTTCGGGCCCATATGGGGCAATGGTACATTACTACCCATCGAAACTCATACAAAAATCAACTAACTATTGCATGCTGCTTAGTACCGAAAGCAAAAATTCCTGTATCGTTGTTGCTTGTGCCTCATTTAGCAACCCGACTCCTCGAAATCAATGCCCTCTACCCTAGGGTTGTTTGGAGCCTAATACGCAGTCGCGTGTTAAACATGTCTCAAAACTGTAGTTTCATCCAATTACTAACAATTGCGTTGCGTTCGACGAGCAGTTTGAGGTGCCTTCCACAAAGCGGGGTGCAGGCACACCTTAGTTAAATACTATGAGTTGCTAAGTTAACAGAGATATCCCTTGCGCGACGGCAAAACCATGAGGGCCATGCCTTGCGCATCCAGAAACTTTTCCAGAGGCTCGTCATCGTGTAAATGAAACATAAAGTTGGCACTTAGAAGTTGTATGTAGCAGCATCACGCCACTGCACAAGAATCTCGACCAGCTGATCACGCTCCTTCTGTGACTTGGCCCGAAGTGGTAGCTCAATGCCAGCTGGATTGTCTTCGTTGGGTGGCCCGAAGATGCACAGACAAATTTTTGACGTAACTGTATACAGAAAAGAACAAGTCACAGAGAAAAAGTATACTAAAATTCTCCAATAACCCAAGTACAGGTGCGCAACTAGTCGCATTCATTTAAACAATCGACAGGTTGGAACCAACTTAGGCAGTCCAAATGCGCTATTGATTGAACTCTGGACAGTGCTTACCACTTCTCGATTTCTTATTCGCCTTGACAAGCGCAGGGTGAGACAGGCCCTTTGCAACATTACGGATCCGAACAATAGGCACACGGTTGTTCCAGTCAGTTTCATTGCCAACGTTCCACTCGAAAGAACTGCAAATATGCAACAAAAAAAAAACTCGCAATGTAGATAGACCAGAGCCGCACCGATGGAGAACTTGGTTTCGCATGATCGGGTACTCACTTCAGATCTTGTGAACTACGCCATCTGATCTTCTCTGCATCCTTGTCTCCGATGTACACCTTGAGTTCACCGCCCTTGCGCAGTGCTTCTTTCACGTGAACCGGCAAATCGTGTACTCCATTTGGATAAGGGTCCACACTCCACTGTGTGATTTTCATGTCCAATTCTGTTACCGTTGATGCAAAAGCATCCATAGGGTCGAGGTCTGAGCCAAGTAGGCACGCAACACAACACACTCCATTGCCATTTGACTGTAGACTGACACCCGCTTGGGAGGAGAAGAGTCCCCTGATTCATATCTGATACTCACTTGAACCCAACGCCTCCACAGTTTTCTGGCACTCATCGCGAACAGCCTTCTCTTCCGGCTTCTTGTTTCCTATTTTTGATACGCTCTGAAGCATTTCGCAATAAAAATGACGGCAACATAAAAAATTACCCGTGCGCCATCGCCTCTCGGTGCACAGCATAAGGTAAGCTAGCCACCCAAAGCTCACTGTTTTGAATGCCGTCACAAGTTCCCTTGTCTTGATGCTTTCATACATGTCTCCCGATGTCATGGCAATTGAGTTGACAATGATGCATGAAAGCTGTGCAAGAGACATCTCTCCGGGGAAAGTATTGAGGGCCTGCATGATCATGAGTTCTCCTCCACTTCCAACAAAAGAGTCTTGGCCCATCTGCTCCGATACGAAGTATGCAGCTACACCTGTGAACAAATGAGGATCACGAGAACAAAAATGACAGCAGTGAACAAAACGCGGGAAAACCATGCTAGCCACACCATAACACTGCTTTTCCGCGGCAAGTGGAGAAACTCGTGCCACGATGCTTACCAAGAGACACGCGCTGGAGGCGCAACTGCTTCGCATGGCTTTCAGAACCAGCGCATGCGCAAACAGCCTGTATAATAGCTCCGATCATGACCTCATCCATACCCATGTGGTACCAACCGCCTGGGATGCACCAACATATGCGCATGTTGGCTTTATCTGTGGGTTGTGGAAAACCCGAAGAAAATACGATAGTTTCAGTACTGTGAAACCCTGCTAAAAATACAGCATCACCTACCATAGGCAGCATTTGCAAGCTCCTCAGGGTCAGGTTCGGCCTCATGGACTTCTCCATTCTCATCTGGCACGGCACCGGACTCTTCAGCTGCCTTTGCTGCTGCTTCATGCAGTGCCTGCACCGCCGCTGCCCGTTCCTCTTGGGGTCTTGTTGTCAAGGCGAGTAGGCAAAGAAGAACTCGGCAGGCTTCGAGCATCACCATGGGCTGATTGATCGACTTGCAAATGACATTCGCTACTGTTGCAATACCACCTGTGGGAGAGCGAAATTACACAGAACACCAGATGAGGGCTCTGATACCCCAAAAAACATGGCAGGGGGAAAACACCATGACAATCCACCTGACGATCGCCTTACCTGCATTGCAATATTCGAATGCAAGCTCCTGAGACCTGATGATGCGCCGTGTACAACGAAGGCCGCCTACGACAAGATCGGTAACCTCGTTTCCCTCGGCGTCAACCTCAACGCACCCGACGAGAATGGAGAATACATCAGCCTCCACCATGCGCTGAACTGAAGGCATTAGTGAAGACTGGATGCTCAACAAATGAATTCCTGCAAGCAAAAGGTCCACTCAATTACGACAGCTCACCCTGCACCAAAGTGTTGGCCAACGAGTTGAGCATCAACTGCTTTCTGCTAAGCAAAGAGCTGTAAGACCAAAGAATGCCTACCCAAAGTCAATAATCCTACGTCGTAGTCGAACTGGTGGATAATGCGTATTGTCGTTTCAATGCCCCCGTTGTCTGCGAACGCCACGGCATTTTCTTCCAATCGGCAGAGAGATGCTTCAATGTCTAAAAGAAGCATCAGAGCCTTCGTATCCTGGCGTCCTTGACCCGCAACCTGCACGAGGTAACGACAGCAACCGACAAACGCTTAATAGAGCAGCCTCGCTACATTGATTAGTGCAAGACCGACAACTCCAAACGGCAATGCCCTATGCACCCCGCAAGCAGGGATTTGCGGCTACGTACTTGCATGCACGGTAGCAAACAAACACCAAACTTTCTCATGTTATTTGGATCATTCTCCATCACAAGGTTGGCCAGCGTACGGCAACCCGTTTCAAGCTGCGCATCCGGGAAGTCCTCGGTCAAATTGCTCAGCCAAGCGCTGTACGCATTCTCGATCCCTGCAGAGCAATATGCAATGGAGACAACACTGAAATGCCATCAGTTGTAGCCCCCCAGAATAGTCCAGGCATCTTATTCACGAGATAGCGATGGATAATAAGGCTGCTCACCGGCGTCCAGGAATGGCTGGATATTGGGCGTGTATAAGGACAGGTTGCTAATTGCTTTGAATAGAGACTCCAGACAGCGTATCGCAGACCGCTCCGTAGAACCGTCATAATTTGAGAGACCCTGAGAATACAAGCAGTCCAACCACCCGCGCGTTATTCCAAATGCAGAATTAGCTACACCAACGCCATACTGACAATTCAAAGAGTCTCCCACGTGTAGCGGCTGTAGCTCACCTTCACGAGAGCAGCCGGGGCTCCATTGGTACCCAGATGGTGCTTCATTAGCTCATTCTTGTAAAGCAAGTTGCACAGCAACACTGATGCAGCGTTGCACACATCATACTCTTTGCAGCGCTCGTTCAAGACACGAACGGTCAGATCCGGACCGCCAAGCTTGTGGAATAGCTCGGTGTTCTTCTTGTGCCCAATGCAGATGTTCGCGAAAGCCAGACATGTGTTGGTGACCACTGCTGTCGCCTGTGGGTTTGCGAGTGATCGTTGAAGTAATTCGTTGCACGCCGTTACGCCGTCCAACTCCCCAATTTTGGTCTTGATCTCAGGCACCACGGCAAGCGAGCCCAGCAGGAAAAGAACGTCGGGGAGCAGAGCTATATCTGAATTGACATTCTGCAGCGCAACAGAGAACCACGCGAGGGAACAAATAATGCCACATCCCTTACGAAATATGCAGGAGTTCCTCATGCACGTCTACCCGGTGACCTTGAGGGGTTGCTTTAGTGTGAACGAATATTCACCTTGACTATCGCAATCAATCGCTGCAGCACGTTAGCCTTCAGCAGCTCATCGACATGAGCATCTGAGACTATACGCCTCATTGCGCGGAATACATGTCTCAGCAGTGCAGTGGTGTACATCCCCGCATCGTAGTCATCCCAACAACGTATGAGTTCAGAAACAGCGTTCGTCTTGTTGTAGAGGTTTCGGTTGACAGCAGTGCGCTCCACAAGAAGAAGCCTCGCGCAAAGGTGTTCCTCCTTCCTTTCTTTTGTCATGCTTGAGTTCTTATTAATCCTGCTGACCGCTTCCGTTACGATGTTCGGGCAGCCTACTGTCCTTGCTGCATCTTGAGCACATGGCGGATTTTTGCAGCCTGAAGCTAGAGCCCTAACAGAGTATAGAACAATTTCTTCATCCTTTACACTCTTCATAACCGAAAGTTCCATCTTGACGAATTCTTGTTGCTGAAGTGCCTTGTAGTTAACAGGGGATGTGGCAAAAATCTCCAAAGCCATGTTCCCGTACTGGTGATCTGCACCAATTGCTGTTTGGCAATCAAGTTTTTCGGCATTGTACATATGCAATCGGCTGAAAACGAACTCGAGCTCTTCCTGTAAGACTGCGACCTCCGGGATCGCTATCGAGAGTGACGATGCTACACGGCTGTTCAAAAGGTCGTAGACATCCTTACACGTCTTCTCGTGGGGTTGGTCGTCCGCCATCGCTTGGCGAATCATGGCCGTCTTCTTCTTTAGCTCAACTGCGTCCTCTACTCCACCAGCGTCACATAGAGTGTCGATTTTGTTCAGTGAATCCTCGACACCATCTATGGCTAGTAGCTGCCTTCCATTTCCCTCAGTGCCACAGAGTTGCATCAGCAACTCGCAGTAAGCATCGGCGCACTCTGCATCACTTGTTATAGTTGCCTGCGCCTCACCAGCCGCCAGCAGTGGTATTGCCTCTTTGATCGTGCGAGCTGCCAGGTTGGCATCGCTAGCCGACATGGCTGCAAGGGCTCGGCACGAATCGCGCAGGACCCCTGGATTGTCTGGATAGTCCTCGATTGCCTGAATAATTAATTCGAAGCCCTTGGATCGTTCAATATCGCCAACCATCGCAGCGGCTCCAGCTGCCATGAATACCCGGCAGACGGCGCACAGCATGCTTGCACGTGCCTCCTCTGGAAGCTTCTTTGATTCCTCTTCTGCTTGCATCCTCATGACAAGCTTATCCAAGGCCTTCTGCTTCGCAAGGGAGTCCGCGTACGACTGTGAAAGGATCAGACGTTCCATCAAGTTTGCGTATGCAATCATTCGCTCCTGACTGGCATTCGCACCACAGAGGGCTTCGCATTCCCGCAAAGCCGATCCATCCGCAAACTTCGGGATGGGATCAGCTCCAGAGACTGCTCCATTGTATGCAAGTGCCCCAAGTAAATACATTCCAGAGGTCACCACAGCGTCGCTCTGCTGGTGCTGTTGCATCAACAGCATGGTGAGGGCCACTATATCTCCCGAAGATCCGTTCATGTCTGAACACAAGCAACAAACGAAAACACACTAAAGAATAAAGTATACCGTTCAAACCACCTACTGTGAAGCAACCCCTGATGAGAAAGTGCGCCACTTACTCTGTGTTACAAGCGCAGCTCCATTCGCATCCTCTGCAAAATATCTCAAGAACTCGAGAATACGAGCAGTCGTCTCTGCATCATTTTTATATGCTTCCAACAAAGTGTAGGTTTGCGGGAGAAACGAAGGAGCCACCTCTTGAAGTGTTGGCATGCTATAAGGATTGGCAGCACAGGCAGCAAGAGCTCGATATCCAGGGACCAAGAAGCCCTTGTTGCTGTCAACCTGTCCAGCAGCGATCATGGCTGCCATCTGATGCAAGAGCCCACTACTTGCTACTGCCCATGCTCCATAAGAGTCATTAGGATCGTCGAAGCATCGGTCGCACAATCTCCGTGCCACAGTAGCTACATTTCCATGTAGTCGCTGGTCTTCCGGTGCCATCTGCAGTACCGTGGTGAGGGAGGTGAGGCACTTCTCCGTGTGCTGCAGAGCGTCTGCTGGGTCGTCAAGAGGAGCAGCGAGGTACATGGCCAACTGTGCGCACAGCGCGTCCACCGTCGCTACTGTGTTCTCGTCGCCGCTCTCAACAGTAGAAATGATCTGAAGCATGATGCTCTTGATCTGTTCATCCGCACCCATCTTGGCAAACAGCTCTCCCCCAACCCTAGTGATATCCTCATTATCAGGATGAAGACGCATAGCATCTGCAACCTGTCCCATAGCACCGAGTTCCTTGAGAATGGGGCGGTCTTCGCGTGTTGTAATGCAGTTCAACACACTCAGTAGCTGATATGCTGTTGCGCCGCTGTTCTTCTGCTTGTCGATCGCAGCTGTTAGAATCATGCACGGCGCGCGCACATCATTTCCGTAGAAACGCCGGAGGTCATCGTGCACACCCAAAAGTGCCAAGGTTGTTGCTGCCTCACGGACAAGATCTTCGTCATCGCCGTAGTTCTCAATGGTAGAGAAAAGTGCATTGACAGCACCGGCGTCGCAAATCTTGACTGCCAGCGAAGGATCATTGCATGTTTCTACAAGTTCCCTGAGTGCCTTGATGGCTACAAGCCGATTTTCCCTCTTTGGATCCTCGCTGATTATCTTTACAAGCCTGTTGAGAAGGTTGTCAAAGTCAGGCTGTGCCACCAAGGCTGCAACCCGCGAAGGCGTCGTAGCCAAGGCCGCAAGGCATCCGCAGGTCGCTGCAAGCACTGGGGCTGAGTCCTGGTAATTGTCAATGCCACTGCACAAAGTAGCAACAACATTGTTCTCGAAAGCGACATCCGCCGACTTCCTGTCCGTCTTGACCATGAGCCGCAAAGCCTCCAGAGAATGAAGGGCAGCTTCCTCAGAGTGGACACACTTTTCGGTGGCATTCACAGCCCCGTATATGTTCAATACGCTCACTACGTTCCCGGTTTTGATGCAGTGCACACAGCCAGTCCTCACCGATGCCATTTGTTCTACGGCATGCGAGATTTCAGACATTGTCGCAACATACAGATCATTCCCGAGAATATCGTACTCCGTTGCCGCCAGTGCAACTGACTTGTTCCCAACGGCGTAGTTAGAGAACCGTTCCAGTTCCCCTCCAACTCCTAGACGTGCTGCGATCTTGGCGCCCTCAGCGGATACCAAAAGTTCGTTTAGCTCAACTAGTGCTTCGTGCATGCCCACCATATTATTCTTCTCCATCGCAGCCTTGCACTCTGCAACTCTCTCGGATATTTCTCGTTCTAAAGCGTCAACAGGCATGAGCAAAGCCAAGAGAGGCGCGATAGTCCTCTTAAGTTCTTTGCTCTTGGAGTGTGTGCGCATCGCCACCTTCAAGGCAGATAGTACATTACACTTCTTCATGACTTCTGCTGAAGACGGGTCGATCTTTGCGCATGTCGCTAGGACGGTAAATCCTGCGATCTGCGCGTCTAGGTACATGGGTGACTTGTTGAGATATTGCACCACAGCGTTTAGAGCTCCAGACTTGACGAGCACTTGCACGCCGCCGCCGGAGTCGCACACAGCGAGGTAGTCAAGGGCCTCTAGGCAATTAATCTGCGAACGCCGGCTGTCCGCGTATTTACGCATTACCCTCATTAATGCCTCTACTGCAGGCTCTATGTTTTCCTTGGCGATCCTGCCGGTGGCAGCTACGTCCCGTGCACCAGCTGTGCAGTGCACCAAGATGTTGTCATCGGGTTCCTCCAGCTCCACAATGCGCTTCACTGGAGGAAGGCATGCAATTTCGCACATGTTCACTAAAACAGGGGTAAGATCTCCGTCACCATTCACCTTGATGATCTTGACAGTCTTGAGTCCTGCACGAATTACGCGGCCCTGGCCCTCAAAACGTGAACCGTCGATCCAGCTCTGAATCCCCTTCAAAATCACCTCCGCTGAAGGAATCAACCACACACAAGAATCACCGTCGCCCAAACTTGATACTAGACGGTTACAACCGAATGGAGTTACCGCTGCGTGTACAATCGCTCTCCAGCAATGCAAAAGAAGCCAGTAACCGACATACCAGCATTCCTAGCCTCGAAAGACTGCCGTAGATGACTGACGCGACTAAGACCTGCAACCGCAGCCAGTGCACGATAAGCGCGGTCAGGATCCCCCCTGGCTGTCTGGATAGCTGTATCGAGGTCACTGAGGTGGCGATTGCAGTCATCCTCCGTTGCGATTACGCTCAAACAGTTGACACCGGAGTTCACCAGTGCCTCATTCTGTTCGTGCTCGAGCATTGCCTCTAGCACAGCATCGACGCATTCATTGTTGGCCATGTACGTTTTTGCATCCGCCACTTTTGAAAGCTGCTCATAGAGTTGCACAGCCCCCTGAACAATGGTAGCGTCCTGGATGTTGGCCCTAATTGATGCATTAACACCTTGAAAACCGCTGTACTCCAGGATACTACGGACGCTGGTCAAGTTCCCGGCCAAGCGGTTAAGCGACAGGATAGCGTTCGCCTGAAAGGCGGTATCTTTTAAATGATAGCTGCAGCACATCGCGCATATCTCCACTGCCAGGTTTGCCACCATGTGTTGATGGAGCTCTGCGTGCTGAGAGCCTGCGCGTAAATTCACAGTTAATGACCACAGTAGGCAACGCTGAGTCCACCCTCCCATTACCCAACTTTACAATTCTTCGGTTGACTGGGCTGGCGTCAGTCCTTACCGGTGGCAACGAGTTCCATAGCCAGGGGGGCAAAATCAGAGTTCTCCACGTGTTGATACAGCAACGGAAGGACAGTCGCGAATGTCTGGTACTGCACAATCTCGCTGGCCAGACTTTCACGTGCAGCAAGAGGCGTTAATGCCATGCAAAGAGCTCCCAGGCACTCTAAATTATCTGTACAGTACGAGACAGCAGTTGCGAGGGTGGCCACTGCTCCTGACTGCACCATCGAATCCACGTTAGTAGGATTGGAGGCGATGCGCGCAAGCATCTTTGCCGCCCCCGCGATCATCTTGTAGATTTTCTCCGGATTTGATTCTATTTGCGTTAGGCCACTGTTGATGAGTTCGCACAACAACGGGATACCTCCAGCACGCACAATCTCGTCCGTAAACGACGATATGTAGGACATTGATCCAAGTGTTGTCAACGCTTCGTCGTGCTTGGGCGAGCCGGGGGAGCTAGACTTTAGATCCGCCAGACATTGCTGCAACTGCTCTGGACCAATCATCGACGCTAGAGCTGCTGACCCCTTTGAGAAAGCTCCCTTCTTGCTCCTGTACTTGTCCATAACGCCAATACACTGCTCCAACATTGTGCGCTGCGCCTGGCCCTGTTCTGCCATATGCTTGCAGGCGTCGAAAACCGACTCGACACACTGGACTGCTGGTTCAGACATATCTCCATTCGAAAGACAGAACTCTAAAACTTGGCCCATTCCCCCCGCCGCCGCCGCTGCCTGGGCTCCTGAAGGAGAATTCGTGGCGACTGCAAGAGCCGCCGCAACACGCGATGCCGTTTTCATGTCCACCTTCTTCGAAAAGATTGCCAGCAGTCCTGGAGCAAGGGAACCACCGTCCAGGGGGCTCCCCACCTTGTGCATGTTCTCAACGAATGTCATCGTGTCAGAGACGGTCTGGGGTTCGCTTGGACAACTGAAAATGTCCACATGCGAGCATATTGCGATGATTCAGAAACCTGGAACTCGGTGGTGCTCCTCTTCGTTCATGAGTTCAATAGGTTAGTAATGATCTATCCAGCTAGCAGCAATGTTCCTAATCAACCAACGTGTGGCTGTAGCAACGTGTCTTTAGTTTGCCCTATGCGAGCTCACCTGTTGACAATCGCGAGGCAAATAGGCCCTCCATGAGTGGCCAGAACTGCAATGCGGCTGGCATCCATTTCCTCCTTACACGCGTCGGACATAGCCCATATGACTCTCGAACAGCAATTCATGAGATCTTCGTCATCTGGGAAAGTCTCCACTGCCGTCTGCATAGCAGGGAGTACTCCTTTTTCCATTGCATCTTGGGCATTTTCCCTGAGGATTCACAAAAATTCTACTTCCAATAAATCATGCCCAAAAAAGCAATTGTTTCTGGCACAATGGCTTGTAATGCTGCCTGACACCTGCCAGCCGCCTCGAGCCTCACTGGTAGAGCTGGTTGGTGGGACTGCAGAAATCTGATAAAGAACGCAATCCAAAAAGAAGCATGCGCTTGAACTTCTGGTGTTGAATGATTCCTTGTACCGCGGTCGCCACGCCGGCGTCCGGGCTTCTCTTAACTGAAGACAACATAATACCGAACAGCGAACCCAGACGCCTTGCTGCAGCAATCTGTAAGTCGGTCTCATTCCCCTCTATGCACTCAACTCCACAGGATGCAACATAAACAAGATTACGTATGCTATAAATATGGCATACATAGAGTCATAACTTGATGTGGGCGGAGCGAGCACCGCCTACACTTCTGTACATATCCATGCCACGCAGGTCTAACGAATGCATTTGTCCTAGATCCCACTTGCGTGTCATCACAGACTCATATAAGACCACTCAGAACGGAAACGAAAGCAGAAACATAGACAGAAAGGCATTAGTCGCATGAAAAGTTTGCTGCCAATGTTGTGTTTCCTGTGGTCCAGCTACACATTTGCCACAACTTGTGGACAAGGGTGCCGAGACTGACGTTTTCCCGCCACCATCTTTGCAAGTCATTTGGAGGTTTGTCCTCAGCAAGTAGGAAGTTGATACCGTATCTCCTAAAACAGGAGGCGGAAGACTGACAGGAAGCACTGTTCCTGTACGGCGCGAGTGCAGCACGCGCCTGAAGAACCAAAAAGCCAATCAAGTTTCAATTGTGCTAATTATGCTGATAAGTACTTAATATGTGCGATTATGAACAGACGTGTTACGAGAGCAGGACGCTGTTGAAAGCTCTTCGGGCTGTCCTTGGCCCGGCTGGCCACGGCTTGCTCCTGCGGCACACCGCCATGCAGGGAGGACGACGTCCACGGACGACAAAGGAGAACGTCGGGTGCGCAATGATACAAATATTATTCTATCTTCTGCATGTTGACATCATCGTAAGGATATATCTAAGCAATATATGAACCTCTGCATTTAAAAGCGCAACGCTTTCTGCACCATCGGTGCACGGGCCAAGCCACGAATGCTGCTGGTACCCGTCTGCAATCACTATGAATTTGCTCCCTAAACTAGCATGTGTGCATGAAAATAATGGGAATACAAAGTTGATTAATGCGGTGAAGAGAGAAATGTTGCAACTCCCTATCATAGCAGGAGCAACCGCGTGGGCCTGTCGAAGGCCGGTGGTGTGGCCTTTGGAGGGTTTCGCGGCTCGAGGTGTGCTCTTGTCGGGTATCTGCTACATTTCACGAAGAAATGTGTTTTAGCTGAAATTGCTGATGACGCATTGTCATATATAAATGCAGCAACTCGTGTCGCCCTTGGACTCAACCGGGTACTGGAGGCTGATGGTCCGTGGGGTGCTCGCGTGCGTGACCGCTTTCAGAGACTATGTCTGTTGTCGAATTGTACTTATGAAGGACCATAGCTGCATTCAGAGCAGGAATGTCAGAAGGAATATTGCAGCAGGCAACGAACTTGTAGCGAACGCACCGGTGAGACTCCTCTGCTCCTTCGTTGGAAGTGAGGGTCGTTTACGTTGAAGCTGCGGACCGGTTCATTGATTTGATCCAGAGGATTTAACTTGTTTAAAATTTTTCAGTACTCCGTATTGAACGGAAGCTTATTTTTCTTCCCTTGCAACGTATGCGAGGATCACGTGTTGCGGGAGCCACAGGCGCAGTGTGCATCTTCACACGAATGTTCTCCTCCGTATTGTTCTTCACTTTTCATCGTGTGAAGCTATTGACTTAAACAGTATTTGTGTTTTTAGTGCTACAGTGGAAACTGCTTTGCACTTTGGGTTCGTTGCTTTCAAGTTCTTCTACGCAGTCTTTAGTCCGTGTTAAGCTAGGTTGTTGTACAATGCACTCTATCATATGCAAGGAAGCACAACTCTGTGGATTCCTTTGGTTGTTATTGCGAGAGCCAGCGGCTTCATTCCCTAAATAGAGTAGTCGAGAAACCCGAGTATGCACTCAAGTTTCCCGACTAATGCTTCTTTGTCGAGAAGCGCAACGCTCCTTGTAGGCAGCTCAGAGTACAATGGCGTGCGGTTTTTGAAGAGCGAAAGGTGGCACATCATGCATGGAATGTCAGAGGAAGGTGCGCCTATACATATTTGTAGGGTAATGGGCTCCAGGAGGCGAAATAACTGGTGCACCCCGAGAGGTATGTGGGTGCTTAGGCCAGGGGTTACAGTTGCTTTAAGAATTGCAACAGAAGGTACTGCAGACCCGGTCACTCGGACCATTTGCCCCTTTATAGCAGCCCTTCGTTCGTGTGCTTCTATGCTCGATGGCAGAAAGCAGGAGGAGCAGTAACCTTGTTTTGTGAACTAACTGCAACAGGTGCTCCGTATATATTGCAACTGACGGCGGTCTTGGGCTTAGTAGACGCTCCTATGCATGTAATACAAAGTTATATTCATGCTCAACTCTCCATATTTGGTTGGTGAACGTGAGTGCATAGCAACATACGTAACGCAGTGGTCCTACGGGCAAATTAATGGTTGGGCCAGCCACAACTATAATGAAAACCCCCGCCTTTACCCTAGAACCGGTGCAAACACCAACAGAGCCGACGCACATACTATATTAATTACCCCAAAGCACCATCCGTATCGCCCTCTTTGTGCTGCCCACTGTATGAGGTAGCTCAGCATATCAGTAGCAGCAGGCCTTATTGGTCGTCTGCACCGGCATTGTGGATAGTTGTGAAATCTGTCTGCTTGCGTGACGTTGGTCTATTAGGGCTGCGTCAGAGGTCATCTGCCGACGTCCGACTGAGTTGCCAGCATTGCACAGACTATGCTACACTGCACTAACCCAGCAGGGAATACTTCGCCCGTGGGAACCGCAGTGCACCAGTGCAGGCATCTGGCTCAAGTACATAAATTCAATGTGTGTAAATTTGTCAAGACATTTTGGGTTAGTCACCGATCGTGCACGGGCCCGCCGCATTAGTTATGCTATGATCCGCTGACCCGCGACCTCCTATAGCCAGCTGACACGATCTGCCCCATATTCGGAGAAAAATACCTGCGAGCAAAAAATTAAGTTCTTGTAGGCGAAAGCGCTCTGAATCTTGCATCAATATATGCCAACGATTGGCGTGAAGCTGGCAACTCGCAGGCGGGGCTGGCGCAACACGAGTAGCTTGTAGTAGGGCAGGTAGGATAAAATATTTTCCACTTATCTTAAGAGCTTCCGTCTCTCTTCGCCAGTTTTGCTTGGCTTTTAACAATTCCTATCAATGAATTCACGGGATAGCTGTACTCAGCATGATTATCAACTGCAGAACTAGGGGCATAGCGGCTGCCTAGGCGCACGGCTGGCCTTAGACAGGTCTACATGTAGCTGTGAGTTATAGATGTCCCATCTCCGTTGGAACCAGTTTGTAAATTTCCCGAGGCAGTTCCGTTTCTTACATTGGTTACACCCCTCTTAGGGTTCCGGGCCCATTTTTGTACCGCCCAGTGTAACTTGGCATGCGCCGGCCCGTTCACTACACATTGGGAACGATCCTTGGCACAGTGTGCCTCTCCAGCATTTCAGAAATAGCCTGTATTGGGCTTTGTTTACCTGTCCTGACTTCTGAAGTAAAGGGCTGATTGTAGCCTCCAGGGGTAAGGGGTAACGTCGCGTACTTTTGTAGGAGCGTTTAACGCCTCATTCATAAAATATCTGCCCCAATTCCCGCCCATCTGCTATATTCGCAACATCCACATCCTGGAATTACACGACCTTCTCTCGGAGATATTGTGTGCCTCCCGTCCTGTCGTACAAGCGTACTCTATGTTTTTCTTCCAAGTTCGCCGGCGCCATGCACCTGGGGGACTAATCGATTGAAATTGACCTTTAGCGGAGCTGCTGTGCCAAATTCAAGTCACTAGAATATAAGGTCTTGCAATCGCTGTGCTTCACGCGAGCCTAAACTCTGCGATAGGCCTGCAGAGTGTTGAGCTGGCGGCACCTAGGGTTGTACTGCATGCGTCTTTCCTGACGGTGTAGCATTACGCCTAACGTGAAGATGGCCCATGATACTGCAGGGCAGAGAGATGGATGCGTGCGCCCTAAGATGCCGACGATGAGTGCCGAAGTTCGGGCGGACAATCCGTACTCCCGTCTCATGGCACTGCAACGGTGCGTCCAGCCGGACTGATAAGTGCTTGCATTGCTACACGAAAGTTCGACTGCTGAAGACCGAAGAAGTTTCCGCTAGTATATGCTTATTATACTTTACTTCCGATGCGTGCTGTCCTCAGGATGGGCGTAGTGCGTGACTACCAAAAAATCACCCAGAGGGCTGTATTGCTTGTGGGTGTAGGTGGAGTGGGCTCTGTGGCAGCTGAAATGTTGGTTCGCTGCGGCATTGGGAAGCTCATTCTTTTTGACTTTGATTCGGTTGAGCTATCGAACATGAATCGTCTTTTCTTTACTCCAAAAGACGTCGGTCTCACCAAAGTAGAGGTACGTACGGCAAGAAATATAGGATGTAGGTGGAAGGCCCTGCTCTTCAGGTTGAATCACGTGTAGGCTCCACAAGCACTTTGCAGTTTGTGAGTACTACTGCATACTTTTAGGCTGCCAGGCGGACCCTTTCCTTCGTGAATCCCGATGTTGAACTGGAAGCACACAATGCAAACATTTGCCAGGACTTCGACCTCTTTATGTCACGCATTTTGAATGGCAAGGATTCGATGCACCAGATGCGACAACAGAGGGAAGGAGAGCAGGGATCTGAGCAGCGCAGTGGCCTTGACTGTCCAGGCAAATGGCCTGTTGATCTTGTTCTGAGCTGCGTTGACAACTATGCGGCCCGCATAACAATTAGCCAAGCGTGCAACGAGGCAGGTGAGCTAAATCATGAATGCAGCGCCGTTGAACCACTTCGCTACACACGTTAGCGTCGACTTATCTCTGAATGAGTTGGTGCAATCGAGCGTCTCCCAGAAGCCATTCGGCTTCCTCATCCCCGTTTCGCCTAGAAGGTACTGCTATTTTTTCAGTATATAAAGAGCGAGCGCAGGGGCTCGAATATTTTAAAAACCTTCATGCCTGTGTGCGCGTATCCCAACGTGGAGTTGTAATTCGGGATACTGCTAAGTAATATATATGTATCCTGTCTTGCTCTCCTTGTTCCCCAGGAGTTCCTTGGTTCAACAGCGGGGTCAGTGAGAATGCGACCAGTGGACAAATACAGCTGTGCATTCCGGGAGTTCTAGCTTGTTTCCAGGTAATTTGCTGGAACGTTGCTATCAGCTGACGCAGCCGCCGTACTATGGGGCGTTCTGGCAGGTATCCCAAGACTAAGCACCTTGGATGGGCTGAGTTGCAAGACACTGTGGCTTTCCCTGTTCAGTGTGCTCCTCCATACGTCGTGGCTACAAAGGAGGATGAGAACTCCATAAAGCGCGAGGGCGTGTGCGCCGCATCGCTGCCAACCACTATGGGCGTCACCGCTGGTAAACAACAACATATGGGAAAACCCATCGCAGTTGATTTTCTGCACTTGTGGTCTCTTGTTTTTATCATACACAGTTGCCCTTCTAGTCTAATATGCCCGTTTAAACAGTCCCACCGCTGGCTTCACAGCAGCTGTTACCTACTGCAACGAAATTGTTCGTGGCTGCTGTGGGTACAGGTTTCCTGGTGCAAAATGCACTCAAGTTTTTACTGGGGTTCGGTCGGCCGTCGACGTTTGTGGGGTGGGAGTCGCTGCAAGACCACTTTACTTCACTGCGTTTGAGGCCGAACGACGAGTGCGCAGATGCATGGTGCTGCCGAAGGCAGGTATGTAGACAGAGGATTCAGTTGTCCCTTCAAAAATTGTAAAGAGTTGGCCAATGTTCAATTACAAGCCTTCATGTATGCAACTCCAGGGACTTCGTCAGTGGCCTCCTGGGACAACAACTCTGGGTTACGTTACTTCTGTGCGATACAGGAGGAGGTGCATGAGAAGGGGCTGTCGCTCGAATTCTTCCTTCCTCACGTGAAGGAAGAGCAGGCGAAAGATGGACCGCTTCACGAGGAGAACCCTTTCGGCATCAGTCTAGTTGAAGACGGGGAAGAAAATGAAACCGTGGGGGCAGGCAGTCACGGTGGCTCTGAAGCTAGAGGTGTTGCATGTGCCTCCTCTGTAGACGATTTGGCAGCAAAGCTGAAATCTCTACAGAGCTGAGCCAGTGCATTCATCGGCATTGGCCATTACAGTGTTGAGACAGAACAATCTACTGCAGCATGCAACTGTTTTTCTGAATTATTCCTGCAACAGCAGGATACCATAAGGTGTTAGCCGTCACCGATGTTGCAGTGCAAACTGACACTGCAACAAAATTGTAATGTTGGTTCGTTGTACGTTTCAACGTCGAATAGCTAAACACACCACGGCTGCGCGTACCACAAAATGGCCTCTGCAGGCTGAGTACATTGGTCCGCGAAAGCGCTGTCCTTCGCGCTCTCCATTATAAGGGAAAACATGATGTCGGTTGATGCACGAAACGCTACATTATTTAGTTGGCACCAAAGAACCGTGAGGCGAGATAGCACATCCCCGGTTCTTCCTCTCCTCCGCTGTCTCTTACACGCGCAACCATATTTCTGGCTGTGCGTCTGTGTAATTAGTACAGAACCCTCCCCACTCCTGACAGCAGCGAACCCTTGAACACTTTTCTGCTTCCTTATCACCAGCATGCCCCTGCCGTTTTTACTGGTCCTTTACTACTGCAAGGATATCTTCTCCTCTAAAGACGAACAGTTCTTCTTCCTCCAGCTGCAGCTTCATTCCGCCGTACTCCGGCACCATCACCGTCTGCCCCACTTGCAGCTTCGACCAATCCTCGCTTACTGCGGCGTTCGCCGACGGCTTTGGAGGAGCAACGGCAACAACTTTAGCTATATGACAGCCTGTCTGCTGGGATGCGCTAGAGGGAATGTATATTCCCCCCTTGCTTACCGCCGACGGCTGCACCTTCTGCACGACGCAGCGCCCGAAGAGAGGCATGAGGCGCGATGCAACACCTGACTGGAATGAACTCGCACAGACACATAAGCAAAGACCCAGGAAGGCATCAGCCTTTCCGATACCCCTGACTGAACCCAACACAAATGGACGTGTCAGCACAACCAGAGCACAAGGTACAGGCACACAGGGAAAATCCGCCCGCAAACACGGAGGAGGACGAATGACGTTAAAAATAACTGCACCCCAATCATGTCACCTTCACCAGGCAAGAAAACGCCTGGATGTGCTTCTTGCACACGGAAGACAACCCTGTAACCAGCGAGTCAGAGGAAAAGCGGATCAGCGTCTGCGACCGTGTGGGGCGGGTCACACAAACTATGTAGTTGCATTGAGGCGCAGTTATTGCATAGAGAATACGCAGTCTTCAAGATGTGACACTTGGGTACAATGAGCGTCCCTTAGTCCCGCTCAAACCACAAGCAGCAGGATTCAGCGCGAGCTGTATTGTAGGTGGTGAAGAGGGGCCAGCGGAGCGCCGTGCCTACCATTTTGGTGGGGATAGGTTTATACGCGCACAAGAACACCTCTGAAGAACAGAAGTAACGCCACGGAGTACACTTAAGAGGCGGAAGTCGTTCCTACTAAAAGGTGCACAAATGGAAGACCCAAAAGGTCCTTGCCTGTCTAGGGGCTGCTGCCGCGCAGCCCTAAAGGGAGAACAGCCACAGCCGGCCCCATACTGCGACATACAACCAAAGAAAGATGGAACACGAGATTCGGTAGAGAAATAGTCCAGATTTTCCTTTTTTTTTTGCTTCCTTGGCTCATCGTCATACCTCGAGTTGCGCTTTTTCGGCGTGGGGTGCATAGGCTCTCTTACAGCTCCGGTCACCCCAACAGGACGGCCAAAAGCTGCGTTTTATCTTTCATCAACACTTCCGACGCGGTTTCCTTCAGTTGTACAGGTTTTCTATTTGTATCAAAACAGTGCGGCGGAGAAGGCTGCCGCTGGTAGGGGCGCTGGTCGCCGCGGCTTACTGCAGGTGCGCAGCTCGTGTTTGCTGAGCCATCTCTTGTTCGGCGAGACAAAAGTAGTAAGCCCTTGGGTTTTATCATTCTATTCCTGTTTTTGAGGCCAAATGCAATCGCTAAGACTTCCAATTTAGGCCGAACCACGTCGAGCGTCTGCCGCCGTAGACACCGAGCCCGGCCTGGTCTGTCGCTGGGGCCCCTGAACAGTTGCTCTGCCTCCTCTGCTTCTTCACAGAGTCAACTTGGTGTTTATCATCTAGAACGTCGTACGAGCTGTATTGATACACCCTTTACTTCCGAGAAAGCTGTTGGTTGCCCAACATCGGGTGGCTGCTGGTGCAGCGGGTTGGTCCCTTCCGCCAACTAGAGGCGAAGGCTCTCTTTGAATTTGAAGCTTTAGACGAGTCAAAGAGACCAGTTGTCGAGGACGTGCGACGCCCGTACTGTTGCCGGATGGAGGAGAGCGGGGAGGCCTCAGCAGAGGCTTCCGCGGACCGTGGGTCGCCTAGCACGGGGCATCGCTTTCGGCCGCAGCAGCAGCAAAAGCAGGCCCATAATATCGGTTCAAAGGACTTTCGCAGTCTTGCAGATGAGCGTGCAAGTAAGTTAACACTGTAATTTTCCTGCTCAGGTGTCACCTTTCAGGATATCCGCCTGAGAAGATATGTTGGAGACTCCACTTCCACGAAGTGTGCTGCCCATACAGGGTTGTGCAAACATCTGGGTGTTCCATAAGCTTTCCTCATGTACTTTTCATGTAAATGTAAAAGGCAGGGGGCTTCTCCTAAAGAAGGCCTGCGCATGGAGGGGTGTTCTTTCAGCTGGGGTCCTCTCTAGTTGTTTTGATATCTTTGCAGAGGCGTTGTTGGAATACCGAGCACGTTGCACATCGGCGCGTTTCTGGGTCCAAAGTGAGTTGCTAGATCTTCGTGTTGGAGGGTGGCCATCTTGCACCGGCTGCGCCTTGAGTGATGCCCCTTCGCCGAACCCAGGAGGAGGATCTTCCGTTGCCCATACAGAGGGCTGCCGGAGCAGTGGGCCGGGCGTTGTGGGGGACCTTCCCAATCTTATCAGGCAGCATCTTACTTGCCCGCTGCTTTCGCGGCTGCTGCAGCAAGATCCCGTTCTAAGTGGCAAGTTAGCCACCCTTGACCGTGTGTTGTGGCAGCGTCGCTCGAAGCACGAGACGCAGACGCCTGGCTGGATGAGTCATGAGCCCCTGTGCCCTGAATGTTGCTCGTTTGGAGTCCCCCATGGGGCTGCAGATATCACCAGTACAGCTTCTACAGGAACAAGCAATCACGATTCCTCCCGTACGAGCACGATGGACTCGGTCGTTGGGGGGGAGGGAGTGCCTGGTGAGGGCGCGCGGCTGGGGAGGACGGTTGAAGACGAAAGCCGGCCCGTCACTGCTTGGGTATCTTGCGAACAATGTCTGGAGCACTTTGCATACATTGTTGCATCATTACTGGTGTTTCTCAAGCCTTCAGAGCTCAGGGACTTGGCGGTAGAAAGGCAAGAGTCCCAGTGCTGCGGCTTTGTGTTCTGCGGCAGGCGGAACATCTCCACACCGGAAAAGTGAGACGGTTTCACGATGGCAGTCTCAAATTGCATAGTGAATCTCTGGTTCTGTAGTTGCAAAGGAGCATATATGTATCTATTGCATTTTTGTGAGTGCTGCAGTGCGGTTTGTGTTGCATTTCGATGTGTCTTCAACACTTCCCGTGTGGCTTTTGGTGATTGTGCATCAGGCGCCGCGCAGCATTATGGCGGTGGACACTAGACTTTGGAGGGAGCAAGGCCCTCTCGGAAGATGAGTTGGTGCAATTCTGCTGCAGTCGTTGCTGCAACCGCCAACAGCAGCTCTTACGCCTTTTGGACGAGGAGCCGATGTACACCAGGCCTGGAATAAAGGAGTGGATTAGTGACGCACTGCAGAGGAAGGCCGCTTATCGTCCTCATCCCCACGGCTTGCCAGAGGAAGGCAGGGTTAAGACTGGGGGAGAAACTAGCCTGCAGGTGCAGAAGCAGCAGGTAGGAGAGTCAAGAAGTTCTGACCCCGCGTCACAGCGCGTTATGGGCCTCAGACCACCTTTAGAGATGGACGAGTTGCTGGGTGAGGATGCTGCGAGGCTGATTAGCCCGGTGCTGGAGAAACGGCCTTCTTGCGTTTCCTTTTCCACGGAGTCCTCTAGTGCAGAGCTCAGCAAGCTGGACAGCAGCCTGGAGTCCGAGAGCTTTAGGGTTCCTTTGACCGTTGACGATGAGAGCAGTGCAGACGAGGCGCCAGCGAAAGACAAAAATGAAGACAGCCGTAGTTCTGTTACAGATAGCGAGGGGCCCCCTCTTGCTGATCACCCGGCTGCCGCATTGGGAGTAAAAGGTGGAACAGCTGCGGCGAACAGGATTCTCTTGTTAGAATACGGGTCTTCTTCAACAGCCAATAATGAAGGTCCCAAGGCCTCCGTTCCTGGCAGCCAACCAGGCACGTGCGAACAGTCTGTGGGGGCTTCTGCAAGCTGTTCCCCAAGGGGGGTGTCTTCGACTTCCCCTAAAATTGAACGGGCGTCTACCTCTTCTTCTTCGCGGTCTGCGGTTGTGGACCCAAGCAGGATGGACGGCGTCGTAGCTGCTGAACGGCAGTTGGAGCAGCGGGTTGATCCGATCGCCGCGAATGCTAGGGAGAAGAATGCGCATACCGAGGCCCCGCTAAAGGTTCGTGGGTCTCGCGTTCGATTTGCAGATGACGACGAGCAAGACGGAGTTGACGGAGATGGTGATGCGGACTCGGCGGCGTATCTCTTCAAGCACTTCTATAACATTCATGACGAAGATGACGGGCCGGGTTTTTACGCTCGCCTAGAACGGCAGGCAGCAGCAGGCAGCTCACATGCTGCCGGCAGTCAGATGCGAAACGGCAATGGAGAATTGAGGAGTATCCTCAAACCTCCTACAGAGCCAACGGAGCCGTCACCTCCCCCTGTTAGCGCCAGTACTGAAGCTCAAGTGGGATATATGCGGCTCTCTGACATAGTTATTGCATTCGATCTTTTATCTTCATGTTGCACCGATGCGTCTGCCAGATTCCTTGCCAGTTATCACCGTCGGTTCTGCACCTGTTCATGTGAGGGAGCCGCATCAGCGTCGGGAGATTCGGCTTCCCGTGGTTCCGACGGTGACGAGTCCCCGAAGCTAGAGACGGCGTCGGATGAGGACGACGCGAGGAATTTCCACTTGCGCAAAACCACCGAAGGGGATGAGTCTGATAATGTCTCCTGCGTTGACGGGGAATCGGGGGATGATATCGAGCCAACACAGCTGTGGAAGAGGCGACAACAACAGCTCCTTAAAGCCATCCTAAGGAGCTTGCCAGCTGCAGCGGATAATTTTACTTCGCTTGTTACGGAACTGTGTGAAACTCTTCAGCCGCTTCAGGTACACATTAGCTTGGCTTTCCACTGCTGTATCTGCGCGATCCGGTGATGAAGTGTCTTGTACTTGTTATGTGGAACATGCATGGATTGAAGAAAAAACAGAAATTCTGCAATTGCCGTCATCAGCGATTTTGTGTTTGCGTTTGCTGCTTTCCTCTGCAGCCTCTTCCCACGCTACGCTGTTCTCTGTGTAGCTGTCTGGCGGCGGTTCTCTTGCTTTTGTTGCTGCTGCTTCGTGCTCGGCCGTTGACATGTTGCTGCTGTTGCGAACGTTGTCGTCCGTGGAGCAATAGCCATACTCGTCATTCCTGTTGTCAGAGACGCCCGCCGCCTTGCTCAATCGAGGGCAAAGTTGAAGGATTCGAAGCATCCGATGCAGCAGCGTCGTTCTACTTCGATGACGCGTTGACTATTGCCAGGGACGAGGATGTTGGACTCGAGTTGGTAGACTTTGTCCGGTCTACTATTCACAAGTCAGCCCCGTGCCCAACTCCAGTGCGACCCGTCGACGCGCCACCAACAGGGGAAGCAGCGGAGGCACCGTTGCCACAGCATGAAGAGAAGGCTGTTCATGTGCTGCTAGAGTCAATCTTCACTCGAATGACACAGCCGATCATGCAGTTACAAGAACCATCTCGTCCGCCTCTCCCGACTGCCCCATAGAACGTTCTTGGACTTTGGCCAACCAAGGACTTCATTTTAGATAATATACGACGTTTCAACTCGACGCACACCATGGAAGAGACAGCTGGGGAGTGGGGCACGAGGAATAGTTTGCTTGCCAATAGAATTAGGCATTTGCTGATGATAACTACAGTTCTGGGTCACGTATTCATTTGAAACTATTCAGTTTTCCTTTCCTTCGTAGCTTTTCTGATGCTCCCATTTCATGTTCGTCTAGGTAAGCTTTACAGGGTGTGTATATTGTTTAATCGCATCTCGGATTGTTTCCCTTAGATTGGGGGAATGTGCTTGTGTAAGTAAGGCGAATAAAAACCAGGCAGCTTCTACATAGTGCCAGCATTAGACGGTGTCGGCGACGGCTAGTATTTATCCCCTATTGGGGGGAATATCTTCTTGTCAGTTGAGGATTTCATTCACAGTAACAGCGTCGAAGCAAGGCCACTTATGGGCGGGTACAGGTATAAATGGTGGTGCTTCTATTTCCGTTGGTACGGACCGCGCCCCGCAAGATGGCAAAGGGGCGGTATCGAACCGGGGTAGCTTGTGACATGTACGTCTAGTGGTAGAACATAAGATACGAATTGCAAAGTAACTTAGTGTTTGATGCACAGAATTTTAGCTATAACGTGGATGGGGGGCGTTTCGGACTAAAGGGCTTTCAGTGGGAATCGGCGGGATGAATATAAGGACGGTATATTGCTTCAGTGTAAACAGGAAACGCCAGACTTCAGATGGTCCGGTGAATTAATAGTTTACATTGTGCCTTCGAAATCACTGTAGACTTCCTCTTCACAACGAGCCCCCACAGGGATTTCACGAAGTGACCCCCGGACGGGGCTCTGGCGGGGGCTTGAAGGGCCAGGATTGAAACGATTTACTGTTCCACTATCGTTTCACGTACTGCATTGCTGTACTTCAAATTTTAATGAATGCTTGATATGTTCACTTGCTCCGAACAGGGGGAACACGTGGAAAGCATGTGTTCCCGGTCGTACATCTGTGGCAGCGAGCACCGCTGACACGCAGCAGTCGTGTGTTACCTCTCGGTTGTCTAAGTTGCTGTCTCAGTAATGTAATAAATAATGATTTCTGATTACCTATTGAACAAGAATAACTGCGAGTGTCACGATTTAATGACTTCTACTTACTGGATCCAACGCTTGTGCTTGGCATCTTCGAATAAAGTATACAATAGTGTGGCTTCTGTATCCTTGTTGCCTTTATAGAATAGGGAAGTGTGAAGGTTTGGCCATTTGCACGATGTTGCAAGAACAATAATGTCAGTGTGTCGCACACACACTCGCCACACACTTCCTGCGAACAGCTAGTGCATCAACATGCATTGAAACAATAACACTGAACTCGGAAAGACTTCGTCGAGAAACTTCTCTCTTGTACCCGGAAATTGCAGTAATCTATCGCCGAACTGTTTGAAATATTCTCCAACAATGGGGAAGGTCTCTAATCGCCTTGCCGTAGAGCGCCGTCTGGAGCGCAGACGTTCTGAGGAGCAGCAAAACAAGGCCTTAGCTGAGGTCGAGGCTGAACGGATTAAGATGATCAATCTTGCACGTAGTGATGCTCGGGTTGAGGCACTTAGACGGCAAAAAGCGGCGAAGGCAGACATTGGAGAGCTTTCCAGGGACTTGGAATTTACTTTTGCGGAGCAGCGAGCTCAACAGAGTATCAAGGAGAGGCAGCTTCACCAGAGAATCACTGATACTTTAGACAACCAGTTGCAACGCGAGGAAGCAGCATCTCTAGAAAGGCAGAAGATCTGCGAGGAAAGCGAAGAGATTCGCAAGCTGAAGGAGCAGCTGGCAACCGCTAGAGTCAATCGCGAAAGAGCCGCTCAGCTTCTTGAACGGCAGCTTAGAGAGTAAGCTAAAAAGGCGCCTAAGGAGATGCCTCCGTTGGCACTATCATTGAGAGCCTGTACAAAAAGCCTCTTCTACTCTCTCAACTCCTTGTGAGATGAAGTGCTTCCAGGCATTTGGCGTAAAGGCGGGCGTCACGTTGCACACAAACTCACTTTGTGTAGACAGCGCAGGAGAGCAGTTGGGCTAAAGTATCAACTTATACCAGCAGTATGTAGCAGGCCGCCGGTTCCAAAGCCCATCCGCACGAGAATGTGTTTATGCAACTAGGTGGCTATCTGCAGTACTGTGTTATTACATGAGCACGTGCTTTTTGAGTAGGGTTCAATAACACTCCGTTCGTAAACCTACTTGAGAAGGAATGTATGTGGGGCGTTGAAATACCCGTTTCGCTGTAGAATCAAGCACCGATCGCTACCACCATTAAACGAGTCAAAAGCATCTCTGCTTGACGCCAACGTACCCCCTGCCTTATTGGGGAGCAAATGAACGATTAAAAATTAATTCTGCATTTCTGGTAGGTTTGTGCTGCAGGGCCGATGCCGCCTTCGAGGATGCAAGGATTGAACTTGCTATGGAGGAGAAAAGATTGGCAGAGTGCGAGAATGCGCGTCGCCAAGAATTGGATCGCAACTTGCAAATGCGGCAAGTTGGTCTGGATCTCGCAGCACAGATAGAGCAAAGAGAACGTGCAAAACAGCAAGAAACAGCGGAGAAATATGCAATTGAAAAGGAACAGGTAAATGCTGTTGCTTCTCCCAGCTGTGGCAACTGAGCCCTTCACTGCGAAGCATCTCCGTTCGATAGGTAGTAGGCAGCCTCCCATGAATTACGTTTTTCTAAAAGCGTGTGGCGAAAAGCTTTTCCCAACCTCACAGCTTGGGTGTAAACGCCCAGGTAGGAGCAGTCGTTGCACGGCTGCTTGAAGAAATGGAAAATGAACAGAGGCAATCGATGGAGCGCCGACGGCTTCACGCAGAAATGGTTGCGGAAGCAACCAAAGAAAGAGCACGGCAGAAGCAGGTCATACTCGAAAACAAGATCAAGGAGGAGAAGGAAATCAGGGTGAGAATATAATTTCACTTCACACAAAGGGACCTGTTTGCTATTTTTGCTTATTTGAGGCTGAAGGCCTGGCACTATGCCTTATATGTGTTGCATGCCGGAAAATCTAGGAGTATCTCGAAATGCAGCAGAAACGGGCTGACGACTTGGCGAAGGAGAAAGAGTTAATACGTAGAGAAAAGGCGAGAGTCCTAGATGAACTCCTGCAGCAGCAAATACGAAAGCAGCAAGAAGAGACGGACTACGCCCAGTTGATAGCTGATTTGTACGAGTTCGAGCGCGAGGAACAGGAGCGGCTGAAGGAAGAGGCTCAGAAACAAAAGCGGTAGGTTGTATCAATCCATGCTACGAGGTAGAGCCCTCACCGAAAACCCTGTACTAGCGTCATTTGTGGGAAGGGGTGGGGAATGCTGTAAAAGATGATTGCTACAGCAGAAGCAAGTACCAAATAAGCTTTTGGACTTACATATCGAATGTTTGTGGTTCTTTTCGCCAATGCAACAGGCAACAAGAAAAGGCTGCCCTCGCAAGCGCATTCAAGGAGCAGATGGAAGAGAAAGAAAGGAGGCGGCAACAACAATTAGCTGAGGAGGGACAATTCCGGCAAGAGCTTTACGCAAAGTTTGCTAGAGAAGCAAAGCTTGAACAGATGACTCGGCAGAGGCGCAAACTCGCTATCTTGGAACACAACAGAGAGGTAAAAAAAACCTTAAAAGCTTTTAGCAGAAAATGCCCTTCAACTGCCTTAGTTGAACAACGTAAACTGTGCATGATGTGGGGCGAATAATTGGGAAAGTAAATATTGAATATCACTGCGGTTTGTTAGGTAGAAGCGATTATACAGGAACGCCGCCGTCAGCAGATTGTAGAACGTGAGCGAGACAAGGAAGAATGCCGCAAGCTCCTCGAGCTGGAGGCAGAGAAACAAACAATTATTCAGCAAGAAAGAGAAAGACTGCTGCGCGAGAACGCAGAGCTTGCTGATTTTCTGCCCAAAAACACGCTTCATGACAGACGAGAACACAATCTTCTTAAAAACGCGAAGCTGCAGCTTGCTAACATCCACCTGAATCCATTGGCACCCCTTCCTCGAACTCTCCGTACCCTCCCTGCGGGGGACTCCACCAAAATACATGGCTAGTGGCTCACTGCGCTAACGAGTTACTCGCATGAGCAGAAGCAAGTGGTTAGGGCACTCATTAATAGTATACTCACAGTGCCTGGCCATCGGTCTACAGGAAATAACAGATACTACCTGCAACAGCTCTACAACTTTCCATTTTTACCGATGTCGCGCGCAATAGGTGCTCTTTTGGGAGGAAAACTCAGACGAGGTAATTTCGAGAGGTACCTAGCTGTTGCAGAATGCTAGCAGCAACGTGCCCATTTACATTTGCTCCTTATGATTCTACTGGTCTCTTGATTGTCTATCTATTTGAAACAATAGTAAGCATCTGTCAGCTACCATGTACCTTCCGTCTAAATTCAAAGCAAGCTCACTACCAACCAGACCAAAGGCTCCATGACTTTGCAGCGGCTGTATCTCCAGACACAGCAGTTAACCTTTCAAGGCATTAGGGCTTCAAGGTAATAGCCTTCCTTGTATACAGTTATATTTTCAAAAAACAAGCCTTGCTCAAACTGACAATAAAAGTTGGCTGGACAATCGCATCAGAAGTAAGCATTTACTGGATTCAGCATATGTTCCGAGATTTTCAGTGCAAAAACTGGAAGAATCATCGAAGCGGGTCTCTTGCCGAGTACAGATGCATCCAAAGCTTAAGCTACTACAATGCCAAGTGAGATCCAGCGAAATCTTGTTTTACACAGAACACCAACTGTGTCGGTTAGCTAATCCACCTTTGCACCTGGCTCATAAACCCACCGTTAAACCCGCCCCACCCCGACGATGGGGTGGTCGAGTTGCTGGACTCCCCTGCAGCAGATAACTCAGCAGGCTGAGGTCCGTTACGCTGACGCTTGTCATCCTGTTTATCCTTCCTGCTAGACCCATGGTGCGCGTTTTGGCGATGGTGAGGATACCGCGACAACTCTGCATCCGGCAGCGTCGCGCTGCTTGAGGCACGGCGATACATGATTGGTGTTGTATCACTGCCCTCAAATCGCTCTCCTGCGATCGACTCAATGGGCGCACATCCTGTAGATAGTGTTCCAGCTGTGCATGAGTGAGCTTTCCCCCTCGGCCCTGGACAATTTACTTCCGATGTAGTCGAGCGCGGTTGTTTGCTCATTAACGAGCTGACTGTCCGTCGCGGTCCGCTGAGCAGAGAGTCACGCCGTGTGCTTACGCCTGAAGACCTTGTGCTTCTAACTGCTGGATCATTCCTCGCATGTCCTGGAGAAGGCGAAACCTGGGTTTCGCTACACCGACCATGCCTAGAACGTTTCGTGCCGGAATCTTGCGAGCTGCGCGAATCTGTGTGCCGGTGAGTTGTACTGCTCCGGGCTGAAGTTGCTCCCAGAAAATCTGTTGAAGGAGGTTTGCACTGGCTTGCGTTCATGGGCTGCTGCAGTAATCTTGATGTATGGGAGAGTGAAGATCCCTGGAGAGGGAATGCGAGGGAGGACGTGGACGCAATCGACCTTGCCGATGACAACGGTGCGGGCATATGGGAATCTCTAGAAGGAAAGGAGCCATGGGGACCCTTTGATATGCCAGAAAGACTGGCAGCTCTTTCAGGAGTGCTGCTATTGCCTAAAAACCTCGCACTGTCGATTGGTGCATTTTGCACTGACATAATCCTCTCGGCTCGCGAAACAGGATGGTAAACCGACATTTGGTGCCTACCCGAGCCCGCTACACTCCCCCGCGGTCCAGGATCCTGGTCTGGCGGGTGGTGAGGACTCCCTGAGCAATAGCCGAACTCTCCGCGGAGGAGCTTCTCCTGAGATCCTGCCCGATATCCTGCCGACAGCGTAGTAGTCCCGGCACTAGAGTTCGCTGAGGAGTACGCATGCGGCCGGGAAGTACACGCAGTACTGCAACAAGGTGCACGCTCTCCCATGCCAGCCGCGTGATTCTTGGATGCTTTGGGGCTCCACAAAGAATCGGTGGAGCTACTAATGCGGTGTACTACACGCGGAGGAAGAAGCGGATCAGCCTGCCCAGCATTAATTGGTACGTACTGAGGGGTAGCTGAAATCGGCTCTGACGACTGAGAATTCGGGATATTATTCCGGCGCAGAACGTTTTCCCGCCGGTGAGTACCTATGGACTGCGATACCAGTCGATCGCCTCCAGCAGCGTACATTTGTCGATCGGATTGCCCTTCGCTGGCAAGGTAATTCCCACGCTGAGAAGGAGCGGATGAGCACACTGCAGGTGTCGTAGACTGGCTGATGAACGAGCTGCTGGTGGCTGTAGGAGCATCCTCAAATGAACAGCTATTGGTCGGCACCCCGCACTGGCTCCCCATGAGACTACTGCTTGCACAACTTGAAGCATCATCAGAGTCACTGCATCGATCATTATTCCCGCACATATATCCGCCTGAAGCGTCCGTCGTGGGTTGCCCCTGAGAATCTGTAGCTGCATTATGAAGACCCATTCGTCCAGCACATCCCTGTGGCTCCTGCCCTCCACGATGCCAAGGCATGGTATTTAAAGTGCCGTCCTCCATTTTCCCGCTCGACGGAAACTGATTAAGACGTTTCGCATTTACGCCTGCAAAATTCTCAGATACTGCTGTAAACGGATGCACATCAGGAAGGCGCTTCCCGCCGTTCTCTTGCATCGGATGTGGGTGCAAGGCCTGCTCACCAGTATTATTTTCGAATGAGTTGGTTCCGCCAGAGGCCGCATGCTGATAGCCTGCCCTTAGACCGTGGTTATTTCGAATATCTGTGTCATGCCTGCGCGAGTATGAAGCGTGAATGTCATTCTGGCCTACAGAACATGAAGTGCCTGCCTCTATGTTTGTCCTCCGCGGTGAGCACCTCAGCTCTTCCAGCTTTTGTTTCAACTGCACCTCTAATTCTTCCTGAAGCTTGCGTTGGGCATCTTGGAAATCTTGTTCTCTCTGCTCCTGCCGCTTCTGCAACTCCTCCAGTTTTGACTGAAGTGCGTGAATTAACTTTTTCTGCTCCTGCTCTCCAGATTCTCGCTGCTCATCCTTTGCCTTCTGTAGATGTTCAAGTTGCTCCTGAAGCATGTCAATGCGTCGTTGCTGCGCCCTCTGCAAGTCTTCGTGGTGTTCCTGCTGGCGCTGTATCATCTGCTGGTGCTGCTGGAGAGACGCGTCTACCACTCCCGCAGCAGCAGCTAGCAGAGCGGCTGCAGAAGCCGCTTGCTCATCTTGTCGCTTTGCGCATTCATCCTTCATGTCGTGCGGAAATAGCTGGTTAGGCCGAAGCTTGTCGCCTGACCGTCCCTCGCTTATGCCGTCTGTTCGTAATCCCACTCTATCGCATTGCTCTAAACCGTCTTGTTGAGATGCCTGATCTTCCACTGATGGTACTTGCCGCCTCAAGGTCTGAAGCTGGCCTTCACATTCGGTGCCTTGATATGCCATCGAACCGCTGTGCGACCTTTGCTGTTGCCCCTGAGCCTCTGTATTCCTGGTTTCATGCGGTGTTTTGGGTTCACGTGTCTGCTGGTTGGTAGGCACTCCATGAGAAGATGACGCTTTGCCGGAAGGTGGCTCGGAGCTACTGCTGCGGCTGCGTGGTGTTCGTTGGGTATTTGCATCCCCTATGCTTCTGCAGGTTTCTGAAGCTGCTAAGACTCCAGCTCTCTTTCGAAGTGATGACGTGGGACTCCCTGACTCCGACGGAAGTTTCTTTTCAATGCCAGTACCAGGAGGTCCCTTCGGGAAGGAACTACTTGCCCGAGGGGACCGTGCAACCTCGGAATCGTGAAGGTGATGGCCCTTCCCTCCGGAGTGTTCTTTTCCTCCTTCACTGGAGACTACGGCTGCCACTGAGAGCTGCGCCTTTGGCTGCTCCAGGGCATCACGTCCTTTAATATCATCTGGCATCTCCGTTATTCCCAAGGAGACCGTGCGCCGCGCTCTTGCATGCCCTGCCTTCGGCGACGGGCTTGTCTTCGACCACTGATCTCTCCCTGTTAGCAACGACTCGTCTGATGCTGGATCACCCCTAAGAGCAGCCAGGTCTGACTTCTCTGTAGATCCTGAGGTCCTTGCGGTAAAACGGTCAGCTGATGACTCTTCAGGCGGTTCAACATGACTGACGCGCCGAAGAGACCGAAATTCGCTCACATCCTTTGTCGAAATCGCAGCAGTTGCTGCAGCAGACAACCTGCTGGGCTGCTTATGCTTAGGCTTGGAACTCTCTTCCCCTCCGGCACTGCGGGTATTCTTGATGGCACCATTTTCAGCTTCCGTTGAACCTGCTGGGCGACGTTGTGCGTTTCCTGTTACTGCAGCGCAGGCTCCAAGCATGCTGAACATGCCACTCAATGTGCTTGGGCCCAGACCTCTCGGAGCCAAATCTGTCTTTGAACTGTGTAATCGATCTTCAACCCTCCGGCCGGCTGATGCAGTGGGAGACTTCTTCGCTTCACTAGGAGCGGCTAGCATTAAAAACTTCCCTTCCGAAGCAAAGGAAGCTAACGAATCACTCTTGTCACGAAAAGAGCTAATTCGAGGGCCACCAAGGGCAGAACCTGCCTCTTGTGATGGCACGCTCATCGACGGCTCAATCACGCCATCTTGATGCTCATTAGAAACATCGCTTTCTGTTGCCCGCGACCGGCATCTCCTTCCCCCATCTGGCATCTCGAATCCACCAGAGCTGAATGAATGTCCATCAGACATCTTCGGAGACACCCTGCTTGGTGGTAGCTCAGAGGCATTTGAACTCCTCGCTGCATCTGCAGCCGACCGGTGGACCAGATACGGCCGACTCTTTGAGCTAATCGGTTTTGTCCGATCAGCAGAAAGGACTCTCTGTGCTGCATGCGAAGTGCGCGAAAGGCGGTCATTCACTGCAAGGCTGCGAAGTCACAACATGCAAAAATTGGCGTCCTGCTCTCTATTTACTCTCTTTATCTCTACCAAGTGGGACACCCAACAACGAAAACGTCACTTGTTGATGCGAAACTCTCTTTACCCACCTTTCTTGGGCATCTGCCTCGGTTGCGTCCTCAGACTTCAGCAGGTCAAGTGGATCTGAAAGCATGTACAGAATAACTAAACGGAGCATTCCTGAAGAAACGCTAGGATCCTCAAGCTGTCAATCCCCATTGGGGCTGCTCGCCGCTTTCATGCCTTCATTTACTACAACGCATGAGCAGTTTAAGCACAGGAAATGGGTAGCTGTACCAAAAATGTCTTCGACTTCTGGAAGGCTCGCAGAAGAGGTAGGCTCTTTGGAAACAGCATCGATTGTCGACGGTTCAGAGCGCAAGGATGCAAAAGATGCTGCATCCCCCTGAACCATTCCGCAGGAGAAAGTGAAGTCCCACGCACGCTTGAAGTTAGGTAAAACACGCGGCTGAGGGCCGTTACTTTGTCTACGGCAATACGCCCTGCTTACAGTTGTTCCGGCACGAGCTGTGCGAGGGCGTCGCACGCGAGAAGGATCGGCACCACAAACTTTGCTGGCGACAGCCTTTTGCTTCTCCACCGTCACAATCTGCTCCCTAATGCTAGGCTGTTTAGATAGAGGTGCTTCGAAATTCGCGGCACTGGTGGGGCTTCCAGCCTCATCGCTTGCTTCCTCGCCAGCAACCCTGGATTCCTCACAATGAGGAGGGGTATCAGGCTCGCCAGATGGAGAGCTTTCTGTCTCCCTGCCGACCCCCTTTTTGATCGCAGAACCAGGCACCTCCCGGCCGTGGCCAATTTCGGAAGCACCACCTAACTTTTCCAGCTCGTCTCCAAGGGTTGGCAGCGCCCTCAAAGGCCTTCTGCATGGCTCGTCAATTTGCCTGCTGTGTAGTGAACGAGCAGAGGAGTCACCGGAGGCTGCCGATATCTCGTAGCGTGGATGGACTCCTCGCCGCTGTTCTTTTCTCCTGAATCCACAGGACAGGTAAGAAGACATTAGGGGCACATGTAACTGATTGACAACGTAATAAAACTGGCGCTGGCGGTACACCTGGTCAAAGTCACGTACATCTCATCTATGAAACACTCCAAGTCCTTTATATGCGCCAAGGCAGCTTTCATCCCTGCTTTCAACTTCATTATTTCAGGCTCTCGAACTGACGCCGCTACAGAAGTGGTAGGAACGCCTTGGACTGTCTCAGTTTCCTTCGATTCTTGGAGGACTTGCATCAAAGAGTTCCGCACACCACGAACCTGATGGAGCAGGCGAGCTTGCTGTTTGTTCTTAACCTCCAGGATTGTGACCTATTGGGCAACAGGACCGAAGAATGCACTGGTCTCAATTCAGCCAGCACACACTGTCCACTGTACAAGCGAAGTCTCCTAAAACTCCAGTCTGGTACGTCTGGCACTGACAAGAACAAGCGAACCAGCATTTGTGCGTGCCCACTTGCTGAACCTTTTCCTCTAGTCTCCCTTGCAGCTGGAGTATCAGAGCTTCGTTTTCCTCTGCCTCTGCCTCCTGCCTCTTCTTATCTTCTTCCAGCTCCAAAATTCGCTGTCTAAGGGCAGATGCACTAAGATGGGCTTCCCCCTGCAATTGTTGGCGTGCAGCTTCCGCTGTTTTGGCTTTGTCTTCCGCGGAACGGAGCTTCTCCTCCAGCATCTCCTTCTCCCCTGCTCCAAGGCAATTTACAGTACAGTGACAGTGAGATATATATATATATATATATATATATATAGTGGCTCTTCGTGTGTAGCCTAAAGATCGCTC
>NW_013564914.1:0-5643 GCF_000499605.1 Eimeria maxima | reverse complement strand
CACTCCAACAGGCCTCGTGAGACATAATTGTCTCATTCACAAACATCTCCGCCTATGCAAATCTTGCCATACAACTCAACATGTGCCTTCATACAGCCTCTCCCCTTCGTATTGCATCCATACACTGGACTCCTTCTATTCTACCGACTGAGAAAACGGAGTAGCCAGCAGAAAGGGCAATGCAGAACTTGGCGGGCAGCCCAACGATGCAACAACTACTTCGACGCTGTACGGCTTGAACGGATGGTGTCTATGCCATGCCACAATTCTACGCACACCCATCATGTTGCTAGACCCTCTCAAATGCAAAGTACCGTTAACCAGCCCAGGTACCCTTCGCAAGACGACCAACACGCTGGAAGCGAGTGCATCATTTTTGTTCTATCACCACTCGATCTAGAGACCTGCAAAGCAACCCCAAGGCCAATTGCGCCATACGCCAATCTGGCATAGCAATACCAGATTGCGCACATCCACAGAACAAGCTTCGTATTGCCAACAAAGTAGGTAACCGACAAATTAGACTTCCGCCTTCTATCCAGGAAACAGCGTCCAGACAACGCACGCACGGATCCTAAGGAGCTACTAACGAAACCATCACCGCCCAACCCGCCCGCATAACGAAATCTCATCGCAAGATGCCAATGACCTACAGGCTAAATCGACGTTCTCCTTCGCTGTTCAAGCACCACTCTATACAGACACCTGCACAGCAAAACCCAGAGCGAATGGCTCCATGGGGCAATCCGGTATAGCAATTTCGAAATGCTATACTCACATAACAAAGCTCCCACTGCCAACAAATTCCATCAGAGAGATACATTATTGCGTCGCCGTATATCCAGGAAACAGGATCCCGACAGCCCACGCACGGGACGTTAAAAAATACCAACGGTACCAATACCGCCCATTTCGCCCGCATAGCGAAAATCCCTCGCATAATACCAATAACCTACAGGCTGAGTCCACGTCCCTCATTGCCGTCTAGTCACCGGTCGACCTAGGCACCTAGACAGCAAACCCATAGCCAATGGCGCCATACACCAATTCGGCACACCAATGCCAGATTGCGCATACCTGCATACCAAAGTCCCTAGTTGTTGTTTCCAACAAAGTAAGTAGGCGACACTTTCTTACGTCGCCTTCTATCCAAAATACAGGGTCCCGCCACCCCGTGAACGGGATATTCGAAAATGCCACCGGCGCAAACACCGCCCAACCCAGCCCCATAGTGAATGCCCTTCGCAATATGCCAGTGACCTACAGACTGAATCCAAGTCCCTCATTGCCGTTCAGTCGCCGCTCGGTATAGACACCTACACAGCAAACCGAAGCCAATTGCACCAGACTCCAACCCGGCATAGCAATGCCAGGCTTTGAGCACCCACAGGACATGCTTCGTATTGCCAACAAAGTAAGTACGCGGCACATTATTGCGTCGCCTTCTACGCTAGAAACAAACACGCCATAACTAACCAACGGGAACTGAGGAAATACCAACGGAACTAACACCTACTATTCCACCGGCATACCGAATACCTTTCGCGAGATGCCAATGACCTACAGGCTGAATCCGCACTCGATCAGGACACCTATACAGCCAAACATATCCAAGAATCAGCTTCCTGACAACACCGGGATAGCAGTGCCAGATTGTGCATGCTCACCGAAGAAGCTTCGAATTGCCAACAAAGAAGTGAGCGACAGAGTATTGAGTCGCCTTTTATCAAAGACACAGCGTCCTGACAACCTACTCAGGGAAATTAAGGAACTACCAAAGAAACCAACACCTACCATTCCACTCGCACAGCAAATACTTTACGCACGATGCCAATGACTTACGGGCTGAATTGACGTTTGTCATTGCTGATAAAGCACCATTCGATCTAGGCTGCTACGCAACAAACCAAAGGCAATGGCACAATGATGCAATCCGGCATCAGAATGCCAGATTGCGCTCACCCACAGAACAAAGGTCAGTTGCCAACAACGTCCATCACCGACACATTACTGCGTCGTCTTCAATCCAAGAAAAAGCATCTTGATAACCCACGCACCGGAACTAGGAATTGCCAGCTAAGCGAACACCGCCCATTCCACCAGCATAGGGAATGCACTTCGCAACATGACAATGGCCTACAGGCTGAATCCAAGCGCTCAATTACCGTTCAATCACCACTCAATAAATACACCTACACAGCAAGCCCAAAGCCGAAACCATACTCCAATCTGGCATATCGATGCCAGATTTGGCAAACCCACAGACCCGGCTTCATTGTGTTGCCAACAAAGTAAGTAACCGACACATCATTGCGTCGCCTTCTATCCAGAAAACGGGGTCCTGACAATCCACGTGCGGAAGTTAAGGAAATGCAGATAAACTAAACACATCCTGTTCCACCGGCAAGGCCACCGCCCTTTGCAAGATGGCAATGACCTACAGGCTGAATCCCAGCCCGCCATTAGTGTTCAATTGCCACTCGATCTTAACACCTACACAACAACACAAAGCTAATGGAACCCTGCATAGCCATGCCAGATTGCACAAACACACGTAACAAGGCTTCTAGTTGCCAACGAAGCCTATAGGCAACACATTTTTGTGTCGTCTTATATCCAGATAAGAGGGTAGCTTTACCTGAGCACGGTACATAAGGAAATATCAAAGGAACCAAGACTTCCCGTACCGCCGTTGTTCCTGTTGCACGCGCAGATAATGCCAACAACTTGGCCACTGGCTCCGGACCAACAGGCCTCGTCATATGTCATTTGTTTCTCCTTTGCAGACATTTCCACTAAGGCAAGGCTTGCCATGGCTTTCACATACAGCTCACAACATCAGCTTGGGACTTCATGCAGCCTCTCCTCTTCGCATACACAACATTACAACTGCTCTACCGGTAGGCCAACCGGTGCGATTCGTAGAACAGCAAACCCGGAACTTAGCGGGGAGTCAATCGACTCAAAAGCTACTCCAACGCTGCTCGTTTTGATACGACGGTGCTGATGCAATGCCACAGTTCTACGCACGCCAGTCATGTTGCTAGAACCACTCTCGAATAGAATGTACTGTTAACCAGCCCTGGTACCCTTCTCAAGACGGCAACGACCTACACGCTGGAACCAAGTGCGCCATTGCCGTTCGATCACCACTCTATCTAGACACCTACACAGCAACCCCAAGGCCAATGGGAACATGCTCCATATGGCACAGCAATGCCCGACTTCGCTCACCCACAAAACAAAGGTCATCGTTGTCAACAAAGTCCGCACCCAACAAATTATTCCGGTGCCTCCTGTCCAACAAACAGGGGTCTTGACAACTCACGCACGGGATCTATGGAAACACCAACAGAACCAACACCTTCCAACGCACCCGCAGAGTGACTACCCTTCGCAACATGCCAGTGACCTACAGGCTGAATCAACGTCCCTCATTGCCATTCAATCCCCACCCGACGTAGACACCTACACAGCAGTCCGAAGCCAATGGCACCATACCCCAATCCGGTATAAAAATTCCAAATTGCCCACACCCACAGAACAAGGTTCACATTCCCAACAAAGTCAATAAGTGACATATTATTACGTCGCCTTCTATCCAGGAAACAGGGTTCCGAGAACCCACTCACGGGAACTACAATAGTGCCAACGATACCAACACATCCCGTTAAACCAGCACAGCGACAGTCCTTCGCAAGATATCAATGACCTACAGGCTGAATCCAAAAAATAACACTCATTGCCGTTCAGTCACCGCTTGATCTAGGCAGCTACGCAGCACCCCTAAAGCCAATGGCCACATACTCCAACCTGGCATGGCCATTTTGAAGTGCGTTCACCCACAAAACACACGTTCCAGCTGCCAGCAAACTAAGTAAGCGGCACATTATTGCGTCGCATTCCATCCGAGAAACAGGGTGTCCACACACCACGCACGGGACCTGCATAATATTGGCCAAACCAGGACGTCCTACTAAAAGCGCAGAATGAATACCCTTCGCACGATACCAGTGACCTACACGCTGAATCCAAGTTCGCCATTGACGTTCAGCCAACACTCTATCTAGACACCTACACAGCAAACCAAAAGCCAGTGGCACCATACCCCAATCCGGCATAGCAATACCGGTCTGTGCCCACTCACAGAACAAAGCACCTACTGCCAACGAAGTAAGTAAGGGACACACTATTGCGTTGCTTTCTATCCAAGCAGCAGGGTGCGCATAATCCCTGCAGGGGAACTTAGGAATTATTAACGAGACCAGCATTACCAATTCCACCCGCAAACGGAATACCCTTCGCAAGTTGGCAGTGACATACAGACTGAATCCGAATCAGCCATTGCCGTTCAATCACCGCTAGATCTATACACCTGCACATCAAAGCCAACGCCAATGGCGCCATACCCGAATCCGATATAAAAATGGCAGATTGCGCATTCCCGCAGACCAAAGTTCCTAGTTGCCAAAATATTCAGTCTGAGACACATTATTGCGTCGCCTTTTGTCGACAAAACAGGGTCCCAAGAAACCACGCACGGGACATTACAACAGAGCAGCGAAACGAAACGATTTGTGATGCATCCGCACAGGAAGGCAACAACGTGTCCACTGGATTCACTCCAACAGGCCTCGTGAGACATAATTGTCTCATTCACAAACATCTCCGCCTATGCAAATCTTGCCATACAACTCAACATGTGCCTTCATACAGCCTCTCCCCTTCGTATTGCATCCATACACTGGACTCCTTCTATTCTACCGACTGAGAAAACGGAGTAGCCAGCAGAAAGGGCAATGCAGAACTTGGCGGGCAGCCCAACGATGCAACAACTACTTCGACGCTGTACGGCTTGAACGGATGGTGTCTATGCCATGCCACAATTCTACGCACACCCATCATGTTGCTAGACCCTCTCAAATGCAAAGTACCGTTAACCAGCCCAGGTACCCTTCGCAAGACGACCTACACGCTGGAAGCGAGTGCATCATTGTTGTTCTATCACCAGTCAATCTAGAGACCTGCAAAGCAAGGCCTTGCTGCGCGGGATTGTATGATGGTCTAAAGAAACGTTGATCACGCTGTAATCCGCCACACCAATGCCAGACTGTGTACACCCACAAACCAAACGTCAGTCGCCAACAACGTCCATCAGCAACGCATTGCTGCGTCGGCCTTTATCCAGGAAAAGGCGTCCTGACAACCCACCTACCGGAACTACGGAATTATCGGCGAACCGAACACCGACCATTCCACCTGCAGAGCGAATGCACATCGCAGCATGCCAATGACCTACAGGCTGAATCCAAGTCCCTCATTACCGTTCAGCCACCACTCGACCCAGACACCTACACAGCAAGCCCAAAGCCAGTGGCACCAGACTCCAATCCGGCACCGCAACGCCAGACACCGCAGACCAAAAGCCCTCATCCCTTACCACCAACAACATAAATAGCAAACACATTGTTGCGTCTCCCCCTATCCAGCAAGCACGGTTCCGACTACCCACGCTGGCGGCACTTGAAGGACACACTAAAGAACCCAACACCACCACCAGAGGAAATACCCTTCGCAAGATGACGACGACCTACAGGCTGAATCCAGGTTCATTGTAACCACCACTCGATCTAGACACCTACA
>NW_013564913.1:0-4678 GCF_000499605.1 Eimeria maxima | reverse complement strand
ATTTATTTATTTATTTATTTATTTATTTATTTATTTATTTATTTATTTATTTATTTATTTATTTATTAAGGGGAAGAAATAAATAAATTAAATATTATACAATTAGCTAATATTATTTTCTCTCTTTCTTCTTCTTCTTCTCCTCTTGCAGGTAAATAATAAATAAATAAATAAATAAATAAATAAATAAATAAATAAATAAATAAATAAATAAATAAAATAAATATATAAATATAATTAATTAATTAATTAATTAAATTAAGAAGAAGAAATAAAAAAGAATAAAAAAAATGTTTATTTATAAGCAATTAATTATCTACATTTGTGTTTCTTTTGCTGCTGCTGCTGCTGCTGCTGCTGCTGCTGCTGCTGCTGCTGCTGTTGGGGTGTATGTACAGCATGGCAAGAGTATATATTATACATGAGTGCCCGTCATGTAATTTCTTTGTCTTTTTCTCCCCTTTTATCTGCGCATATATTATGTACATTAGCTTATACAGGATTAGAGGTAAGCAGCAGCAGCAGCAGCAGCAGCAACTGCAGCAGCAGCAGCAGCAGCAGCAGCAGTAGTAGTAGTAGTGGTAGCAGCAGCAACAGGGACGTTGTATGCATGCATGCAGCTGTAGTTATGTGAACAAGATGTTAGGAAAAAGAAGAAAAGATAAAATATAATTTGCTGCTGTTGCTGCTGCTGCGGCTGTTGCTGCTGCTGCTGCTGCTGCTGCTGTTGCTGCTGCTGCAGGACTATAATATTTACAGCAGGTTGCTGCATTTGCTGCAGCCGGGTGTCTCCTCTCTCCCTCTTGACGTTCTTTGTAATGTGCTGCATGCGTGCGCAAGGGTAATTCTCTTTTTATCTGCTGCTGCTGCTGCTGCTGTTGATGCTGCTGCTGCTGTTGCTGCTGCTGCTGCTGCAACAGCAGCAGCAGCAGCAACAGCAGCTTGCACCAGCAGCACTTGGAGCAACACTTGCAGCAACAGCAGCAGCACCCGCGTCAAAACCAACAGCAGCAATACCAACACCAGCAGCAGCAGCAGCAGCAGCAGCAGCAGCAGCAGCAGCAGCAGGACAGTGTGTGTATATATATGTGTATAGGTCCGTCATCGTGATTTAGATATTTTATTTATTTTATTAAATAAATTAAATAATTATTCTTTTTATTTATCTCCTCCTCTTGCTGCTAAAGTTATTGAGGCTGCAGGTACATAATTAGGGTTTAGGGTTTAGGGTTTAGGGTTTAGGGTTTAGGGTTTAGGGTTTATATTTATTTTTTTTTTTCTTTTTTATTTGTTTATTATTTAATATTTTATTTATTTTATTTCTTTTTCTTTCCTTTATAATAAATAATATATTTATTTATTTATTTATTTATTTATTTATTTGTTTATTTATTTATTTATTTATTTATTTATGTGTACAGCTGATTTGGATATAAAGTCTTTACCTTTAGATGCCCTATGGCGACGTGTCTGCGTAGCGCTGCAGCAGCAGCAGCAGCAGCAGCAGCAGCAGCAGCAGGAGCAGCAGCAGCAAGAGGAGCAGCCGCAGCAGCTGCTGCATGCATCACTGCTTCCTGCTGCTCTGCAGCTACTAGAGGGCCCCGTGCTGCAGCAGCAGCTGCTGCATGCATGGATGCATGCATACATAAATAAAAAAGATTCTCTTAATATACAAAGCAAACGTCATATTATTAAGTCTGTTCTTGCTGCTGCTGCTGCTGCTGCTGCTGCTGCTGCTGCTGCTGCTGCTGCTGCTATTGCTGCTGCTGCTGCTGCAGTGCATATATATCTGCTGCTGCTGCTGCTGCTGCTGTTGTTTGTTTATTCTGCTGCAGGAAGCACCGTCTAATGGTAGTAGCAGCAGCAACAAAAATAATAAATAATTTGCCGCTGCAGTTGTATAGAGCTATACATACACAAGAAGAAACAGTAAGCATGCATGCATGCATGCATGCATGCATGCATGCATGCATGCATGCATGCATTTATTTTATTTAATTAATTAATTATATTTGTTTATTTATTTATTTTATTTATTTGTTTATTTATGTGTTTATTATATACTGCATTTATTTCCTCTATTTATTTCTTTTATGGATGCATGCATGCGTATATAAATATATGCATAAATGCATACATACATGCATGCATGTACGTATATATTTATTTATATTTTATTTATTTAATTATATTTATTTTCTTTTCTTCTTTTTCTTCTTTTTTTTTTTTTTAATTAAATTAGGAAGGAAGAATAATAAAAGAAAGTCCTCCTGATAGCAGCAGCCTACATATGGAGGTTGCTGCTGCTGCTGCTGCAGCAATAAATAATTATTATTTCCTTAAAGAAGAAAAGGTTGGACCTTTTCGTGTTGATTTACTCCTTATGCCTTATTATCAATACTGCAGCAGCAGCAGCAGCAGCAGCAGCAGCAGCAGCAGCAGCAGCAGCAGCAACAGCAGCAACAGCAGCAGCAGCTGGAGCGACCGCAGCAGCAGCTTAGAGGACAAAAGGGATTACTATTTGAATAACGAGGAGGAAGAAGAAAAAGAAGGCATTAATAGCATTAATAATAATAATAATAATAATAATAATATAAATAATAATATAAATAATAATATAAATAATAATAATAAAGAAAAGAAGAAAGAAAAAAAGAATAAAATAAATAAAAAAATAATAAAAGTTCCTCCTTTACATAATAGAGGAGAGCCAACTATACAACAACCATGGGAATATATACAAAAAAAAGAAAAAGAAATCTTATTTAATCTTGATTAATTAATTAATTAATTAATTAATTAATTATAATTAATTAATTATATTTAATTAATTATATATTATTAATTAAATTTAACTAATACATAAAATATATTATTTATTTATTATTATAATTAATAATTATTTTATACAAATTAATTTTTTTAATTTCTTTTCTTATTCAATGAATAGAGTTGCGCATACACCCCATGGGCTGTCTGCTCTGCTGCTGCTGCTGTTGCTGCTGCTGCTGTTGCTGCTGTTATAGATTAAACTAGGCTTATATATGTATCGATATACAACTAATTAAGTACTAGACTATTCATCTGCTGCATACTCCTCTCCATATATATACTGCTGCTGCTGCTGCTGCTGCTGCTTCTGTTGCTGCAGCTAGCTAATGTACATAATAAATTAATTAATTTAATTAAGAATTAAAATTAATCGGAGCATAAAAGAAAGAGAAAGAAGTTTTTTCTTCATCCAGTTGCTGTCGGTGCTGCTGCTGCTGCTGCTGCTGCTGCTGCCAATGGATTCATATTACCTTGACAGTAGCATCAGCAGCTGCTGCAGCTGCTGCAGCTGCTGCAGCTGCTGTTGCTGCTGCACCGCGAACAGCAGCAGCAGCAGCAGCAGCAGGAGCAGCAGCAGGAGCAGGAGCAGCAGCAATAAGGAGCATTAAATAAAGAATAAAGAGGGCACATGAATAACGGATATAAAATAAAGCTCCTATAAGATGACGGCATTCCCCTTTATTATATATATAATATAAATAATTTATTATATATTATATATATAATTAATTAATTAATTTAATTAATTAATTTATTTATTTAATTAATTAATTAATTAAATTAATTAAATAAATAATGCATGCAATAAGCAAATTGTATAAAATTTTTATATTTTTTATTGCTATAATTGCATGCAATTATTATCCCCATCCTTAATAAAAGAAAAAGAAAAGAACAGACCAGGAGGAAGAAGAAGAGATAAATAAATAAATAAATAAATAAATAAAATAAAGAAAAGAAAGAAGAAAAAGAAAGAAGAAAAAGAAAGAAATGCGACAAGGGCAGCAAACAATAGATTGTTTGTATATAATATACAATCATCTTTCTTCCCTATTATTTTATTTATACACACTTCTGCATGCATGCATGCATGCATGCATGCATGTATGCATATATATATTATGCATATGCATGCATGCATTTTTTGCATGCATGCATGCATTGATGCATGCATGCAATTTTACATGCATGCATGTATATATGCATGCACATATATATATACATGCATGCATATATGCATGCAAAAAAGAAGTGTATATTTATATATGTATATATATATTGGTGTTGTTTATCCTTATAAAAGAAAGGAATAATTAAATAAACACAACACAAATTAATTATTTATTTTTATTAATAAACCCTAAACCCTAAACCCTAAACCCTAAACCCTAAATATCCTTATAGAAGAGACAAAAGAGTAAATAAAATAAAATAAAATAAAATAAAGATAATGATATAGCCATTTAAATGAATCCTTTTCTTTTTTTATATATAATAAATAAATAAATAAATAAATAAATAAATATAAATAAATATATTTATTTATTTATTTATTCTTTATTTATATTTTTTTTACAGTGCGAGAGGTCCTTAGGTTTTTCCCATGGATATTTCTCTGGATTACGACCAAAGTGTCCATAAGCAGCTAAATCTCTAAATAATGGCTCCTGTATACACCACGAGCAGCAGCAGCAGCAGCAGCAGCAGCAGCAGGAGAAGCAGATAATATAATATACATAATACATAATCAGGAAGAGGATTATAAATAGTAGGAAGAAGTAAACCCATAAAAAATAACGAATATAAACCCTAATAAGATGGTATAAAAAGGTCAATTATATATATT
>NW_013564912.1:0-4802 GCF_000499605.1 Eimeria maxima | reverse complement strand
CGCACAAGGGACAGGAGACGATGAACAAGAGCATCTATGCACGGACAGAAGGACCAACCCTACTGACACCCGCTTTACTAAAAGTCTGAAAAGTTTCGAATTTTCCGCCTCCCGGCGCTGCAGTATTGTCTTGAGCTGAGGTGTAGAGGGAGGTATCTAGGCATGAGAGGTGGGGATCAGCAGGAAAGGTGAACCAGCAGGCGAACCCATCCACCACATCAACGGGGTAGACAGGCTGCAGATCCCGCGGTGAGTGCCTTACCCTGAGGAAATAGTGTGCATCCTGTTCAGGTCTTCGAGAAGAAACTGTGATGTACGAGCGAGAGGAGCAGAGAATAATTCAACAACATCCACTTCGTCGGACGTGCCATTGCCTTTTGCCGTGGATGTCAATTTAGAATTATGGATTTTGCCTTAGAAATCTTCACACGAGAGCAACCTGGCAAAACGTCCAACATTCCACACCTTTCCCTGAGCAACCTGGCAAAACGTCCAACACATTCCACACCTTGCTAACAAGCCGCACATATGGCATAAGAGCAAGTGTATCGTTGGCATTGCCAGAGATATTATTTTCATCTTTTGCGGTGTACTTGCTGCTCCTGTGATGTCCTTCAAGGACATCACCTCCTGTCGCTTCGTTGGACTGTTGCATCTATTTTCGTTGTGGTTGGAGCATATAGCAGCAGCTGCTTCACGGCTGCAACATGATAGGAGTAGATACGTTGCAATGCTTCACCACAACCCGGGTTTTTTGCGGTGGTGTCTTTGCCCCTGTATCTCTCAGATTCTGGGCCTTTGCTGCTGTTGGTATTCCTTGCGCTTTTGCCCCCTTTGCCAGCTCTACCCTCTTTGTAGATGCTCCCTTCAATAGCTGCCTTTGTCTGCTGCCCCTGGTGCTACAACTAGCGGTGTAGGCGGCAGTAGAGGAGGGAACCATTCGTTGTGCAGTAGAGACGCGCGATTTCAGCTCTCTGCTTCCAAACGGCTGGATGCCTTTACAAAAGAGAGCTGTATTCTATCCGTTGTCTATCTGTCTCCTTTCTGAATTGATGAAAACGGAAGGCCTGCAAACGAGGCCACAGTGTGGGATTCAAACCATTTAGGTCTTAGGGCTATGATGTTCCTGTAACAGGCAACAGCTGTTCTAGCAACACAGAACGACGACCAAAATTGTCAGGGGCAGCAGCGGCAATTATGCATTGCCTTCACAGCCCTAGTTACGCAAGAGCAAAAATTGCCGCTGCCACTATATGCTAGTTTGCTAGCAATAACTGGATGGCTCACTATTGCGCTATCTAACAATGGTCTAGACGCCACAAGCGTCAGGAATGAAGGAGAAACTAAATAGGAGCTGGTACAACGTTAAGGAGGGCGAGACGTCATTGCCCTGCGTAACAACAGCTAACTTTTTCTGAGCTTGCTTCTGTAAACTGCCCCGCAGCTTGGGCGAGGGCGAGACGTCATTGCCCTCCGTAACAACAGCTAAGTTTTTCTGAGCTTGCTTCTGTAAACTGCCCCGCAGCTTATGTGAGAGGAAAAAACAATTTAGTGCCGTTAGCCGTCTCAACGATAATGTTTCCACGAGGAAAAGCGTTGTTTAATGAGCTGGATGTGCGCGGATTACTTCAGCGGAAAAGCACAGTTCATACCAAGGCTAACAAATCATCAGTAAGCACACACACAATAAGAGCCGTTCAGCGGGCTGAGGGGCTGACGCACGCAACATTTGGATGGCATGTAGTACACAGGTGTGACCTATCTAACATTGACTACCATAGGCCGTGTCCATACGCACTTACTGGGTACACAGGAGGCCGCTTAAATCAGAGCCCCGTCAAAACATTAATGTTTCAAGGGCACCAATGTAATGCGGTCACACGTTACCCAGTAAGGCACTACCTCTGTCTATTGATAACTACCTAGGTCAAAATTTCCGTGAACAGCAGATCCACGGTGTATCACGATTCCACTGCAGTTTAGGCTGTTCAGGAAGACGCCAGTATAAACGAACACAGGCCTAAACAACAGCATTGCTATGCTGTCGCGTACTGGCTGTAGCAACAAAAACAAATACACATCAGTTGATAGAGGCACGCCGTGAAATAATGGTGGCTAACTCCCTCAAAGTCGTAGTTCTAGCTCCAGCAGCGCTTCAGTGCAGTCAGCCAACCGCAACCATATAAGACTATAAACCGCCTACATATAGCACGATACCGAGTCTAGTTCCTATTAGCAGTGCAAATCCAAGCATGCACATCACTATACACACGCATATTGTGTGCATCACCATGCACATCTGTCAAGCGCCAGTGGTCCCCTGCAACGCTGGGCTGCTATCCAACCTAGCGAGCTGTCTCACGGGAAAACGTTTGCTAGGAAACACTGTCAAAAATTTCTACGTACCTTCTGCATTGTACAGGCCATGTGCAACGGAACAAATAGATTCCGTATCAAGTCTAGTTGGATCTGCTCTATAATCTAAGGCAGTGGTTATTATTCAAATTTGTACTTGTCGCAAACTACACTGGAAGCAAAACATCTTGTTGTTCTAGGTTGCCAGCGTATCTCGGTACCGTGTTAGTCGTTGAAGGTACGGCGGCAACCTAGAGCAACACAGAGAATCTAAAAACCTGCAAAATGCTTTAATGTGGAGGACTACCGGTGATCGGCGTAGAACTTCACAAATAACATATAGGTGGTTTAATGCTATTAAATAACTGTTACAGCCACGTGCGCTCTGCACTCACAAACTGGTCAACCAAAAGGGAGAAATATTGTTTTATTGAAACGCTGCGACTTCGCTTCGTGCTCTATCCTCCTAACGTCCCGCGCATACTTAAGCTACCGCTTTGTAGGCGGTGTATTTTGCAACAAAATCGCACTGCCTTATCAATGAGCGTTGGACAAACTTGCTGCACATATGTGTACATTCCCTGTTGCGAAAAATCTCTGCAGCATTCAACATACGCATTTGGCGTGAATAAGGCTTTATAAAAAGGAGCTTATTCTAGGGCCATACTCCCTGTGCCACAATTTTGCACCGAACAAAGAAACAATCCTTTCTTCAACCACACAGGTGTAGACGCTATTGAGAGGTGCCCAATTCAGAGCAGCTGGAAGTTCTAGCTGCCTACAAGCCTACAGTTGTCTACAAGCAGGAAAGGTGCTTCGCTAACAGCTTGTACAAATCTCGTGAAGTTACCTGGAGGCAAACTATACTTCCCCACGAGCGTCTTGGCGAATCCTGGGTCTCGCAAAACTCACCTTCTACTCAATCAAATACTTGCAACTCCTCCCAATTGTGGGGGTCGATCGGCACTGTGGGAATGGGTTTCGACTGTAGCCGGTGGAAAAGCCCGGACAGGCGAAACAGAAAGAGATCAAATTCCCATAGCTGTTGCATTAACTTCAGCTCCTGAAGAGCTCCAGAATCCAAGGTAGTTGTTGAGGATTTATCACACTAGCATAACGGCTGTAGTCACCATCTGTGAATTTCACTTCAGCACTGAAATGCCCGGTGTGCATACTGTCTGATTTGGAAGAGCTGCCTTTGGTCGGCTACTGTCCTTTACAGGGCTTGCGGCATCAAAACAATTCGCAGACCGGTGAAGGAAACCTAGACTACCGTGCTACCGCTGTGGGGTCACTATGCTGCTAAGGCATATCTACACGAACTGCAGGCACCTCTAGATAACTAAATGCAGAAGGCGTTTTCTGCACAAAGCGTTATATCTCAGTGGATTCTGAAAGTTCACCTGCCGCAAAACTAGTCAGCCTCCTGTTGCCTACTATCTGGTTCGGCCGGCCGGATGGTTTCTGAAGCGGCTTTTGGTCCATCCCAGCTCGCGTTTAGGCGCAGTGTCACGTAAGTAGAAACTTGTTAGTGCCAAAGATATGTTGCTGGAGAAGCACTGTGGCACCTGTATACTATAGCCATTATGGTGTGCGGAGGCGTGCACTTTACCCTGGTACTTATTCCCACCTGAATCTACAACATTGCACACTCCGCTAATCTTCACTGTAGGCATTGTCTAGAAAGCAAGTCCAGTTATATGTGCGACAGACAGCCAGTGCTCTCCACTACCACTGTTATTCCTTTGTGGAAAAATAACATTTGACGTACCGCCTAGATATACGGCCGCAGTTACGCTGCCTTCACTGTTGCGCCGAAAGGCACGCTGGCTCTGCATGAGGTCTCCCGGTGGTGAAGTGCAGCAAGCATTGCTTTTAAAACCGAATCTGTGTATGCAAAAGGTCGCTGTCGCTTTCAGCTAGATAACAGCTTGCCGTGCACCATCGCAAGATGCCCAGCGCCCGAATTGCAATCTACAGTCTACAAACATTGTACAGCACGAGGGCTCAAGCTTTTCACATCTAATCCAGTTGTGCCACAAAGGCTGGTCCAGTTGTGCCTCGAAAGGTGGGTGAGACGAGATAGAATCGGCTTGTACACATTACCAGCTCACTTCCTAAAAAAACGCATCCCAGCTAACATGTCGGCAGTACGTTGAGACCCCGAAATGGATAAAGGAAAAGGTACAATGCAGCGTAGTTTCAAAAATAATAAGCTAAATATCGCCGATTCACAACCCGCAACCTATGCAAGTAAATGGCGTGCTGGAATGCACGTTGGTGAGAGAACGCCTTGCCTGGGACACGCACCACCTGCGTTGCCATATGCCTGGTTGTCCAGACAAAACTGGTGTCCACCACTACCAGCCACGCCAGGCTCGGCAAAGCATTATCAGCCCATGCAGACAAAATATTGACCTTAACTATGAATATATTATTCATGGGCT
>NW_013564911.1:2500-4708 GCF_000499605.1 Eimeria maxima | reverse complement strand
GTGGTGGTGTTGGTGGGGGTGTGGTGGGGGTGGAGGGTTGTGGGTAGGGAGGTGGTGATGCTGTTGGTGTTGTTTTGTTGTGATTCTGTTGCACTTGCTGCTTGCTGCTGCTGCTGCTCCTGCTGCTGTTGCTGTTACACTTGTTGCTGCTGCTGCTGTTTGCTGCTGTTTGCATGCAGATGAAGATTCACGAGGAATTCGTTTATATGTTCGTCGTGTATTTATTAATGATAAATTCCAAGAAGCTGTACCTAGGTAAATAAATAAATAAATAAATAAATAAATAAATTATTTATTTGCTGCTGCTGTCTGCTGCTGCTGCTGCTGCTGCTGCTGCTGCTGGGGCAGTAGTTATGATGATTTCGCTCCCTCTACTGAGTTTTGTCAATTGAAGACATTTGCGAATAACGGAATCGATTTACAATTCTACTGATTTGCTGCCACCTGCTGCTGCTGCTGCTGCTGCTGCTGCTGCTGCTGCTGCTGCTGCTGTTGCTGCTGTTGCTGTTTATGCGTGTATATATATTCTTTTTTCTCCTCTTTTCTTCTTTTATTTTATTTTATTTATTTTTATTTATTTTTATTTATTTATTTATTTATTTATTTGTCTATGATGATTGGCATATTATAGTTAATGGCCCCTTGTTGTCTTGCGTATAAAGAACCCACGCAGGAGCCAAGGATGTCTATGCAATAAATATTGCCAATTTACTGAGACAAATAAATAAATAAATATATAAATAAATAAATAAATAAATAAAAGAATTATATTATTTATTTATTTATTTATTTCTTGTTTATTTTATTTTATATCTTATTTTGTTTTTGTGTATTATAAGATATGCTGCGTACATATGCATCTTTTTGTGTATTTATATTTATTTATGCAAAAAAGTATATTGTCTTGAATAAAACAGAATAAAGGAATAAAATAAATAGTATAAATAATTATTTATTTATTTATATATTTATGCATGCAGATGGTTAACATTTATAAGAGGAGTAGTAGATTCAGACGATCTTCCTCTGAATGTAGGAAGAGAAATACTACAAAAATCACAAATGTTACGAGTAGTACATAGAAGAATTGCAGCAAAAGCTGTAGAAATGATTAAGGCAATAAAGAAACAAGGAAATGAGAAATGGGATCGTTTCTGGGAAAATTATGGAAAATATATTAAGGTGAATATACACCCCAAAAATATTTGAATTTTTTTTTTTTTTTTGCTTTTTCTTCTTTTGCTTGTTTCTCTTTATTCTTCTTTTATTTTCTTTTTATTTGTATATTTTCTTATTCTCTGAATTATAAGCTTTATTTTAATATGTTATTCATATATTGTATCTTTCTTCTTTTTATTTATTTTCTTTTTTTTCACATTCTTATATCCTGCTCATATCTATTTATATCTTGTTATAATACATTTCTTCCCTTCTTATTCACGTAAATAATATTTATATTTATTTATTCTATTTATTTATTTATTTATTTATTTTGTTTTATTTATTTATTTATTTATTTATTTAATTGGCCTTAATGATGATTTGCGGCTTCTGATTCTCCTTTGTTAGGAGATGCGGAGAATTTGTCATTTTTGCTGGAATTACCGACTGAATAAAAAGGCTGTCCTTTTTATTTATTTATTTATTTATTTATATTTATTTATTTATTTATATTTATTTATTTATATTTATTTATTTATTTATTTATTTATATAATTAGCAGCTAATTATATGATGATTTCGCTCCCTCTACTGAGTTTTGTCAATTGAAGACATTTGCGAATAACGGAATCGATTTACAATTCTACTGATTTGCTGCTGCTGCTGCTGCTGCTGCTGCTGCTGCAGTTGCTGCTGCTGTTGTTGTTGTCTTTTTCTTGTTTGTATATTATTTATATTATTTATTTATTTATTTATTTATTTATTTATTTATTTATCTCCTTTTTATTTATATTTATAAGGATGAATAATATATAATAATTAGGCCCCTTGTTGTCTTGCGTATAAAGAACCCACGCAGGAGCCAAGGAAGTCTATGTATTAATTATATATATACTGAATAAATAAATAATAAAGGAGATAATTATTTATTTATTTATTTATATTTATTTATTTATATTTATTTATTTATATTTATTTATTTATTTACTTTTTATTTGTGCTCTGTGGACATTTTCTATCTTTTATATATATATATACAACAAAGAA
>NW_013564910.1:0-2500 GCF_000499605.1 Eimeria maxima | reverse complement strand
AGTACCAACAGCATGCGCTGTATCTCGCACCCATAAACTCACCACACCCCCTTCTCAGCAGCAGCAGCAGCAACAGCAGCAGCAGCAACAGCAGCAGCAGCAGGAGGAGGAAGAAGAGGAAGAAGAAGTACTAGAGGAGCTGTGCATACACTGCAAGATAGCAGCAGCAAAGAATTGTCGCGGTGTTGTGCTGCTGCTGCATGGCTATCAATCACATTGCCGATTCTCTTGGCTAAGAAGATTTTCTTCTTTTTCTTCTTTTTTTTCTTCTTTTTCTCCTCCTTCTTCTTCTTCTCCTTCTTCTTCTTCTTCTCCTTCTTCTCCTTCTTTTATTATTAGGAGGGACCCAAGAATACATGGGTATATTCCTTATTCACAATTTATTAAGCAGCAGCTGCAGCAGCTGCAGCAGCAGCAGCAGCAAGAGCAGCAGCAGCAACAGCAGCAGCAGCAACAGCAGCAAGAGTTGCAGCAGGAGGATGAGGGTTCTGCTGGTGAAGAAAAAGGAGAATCAGGAGAATCAGGAGGAACAAAAGCAGGAGATGCATATGCAGCTGCTGCTGCAGCAGCTGCAGCAGCAGCAGCAGCAGCAGAGAAGGAAGAAGGGTGTGGGTGTATGGGGTGTCTAGGCAGCCCTCAATATACAGGTAGTGTTATTGAGGGTTTAAATAAATTAGGGTTTATAGTTGGGGGTTTAGATATGCAGAGCCATGGTGTTTCTGTAGGGTGGGGTTGCTGCTGCTGCAGTATACAACAGCTGCAGCAACTTGCTGCTGATTGCATGCAGATGGTTTGTGTACTCAAAAGGAGAGTTAATACACTTATTAATAGTAATAATAATAACTGCTGCAGCAGCTGCAGCTGCTGCAGCAGCAACAGCAGCAGCAACAATAATAATAGCGACAACAATAGCTGCAGCATCTGCAGCAACTGCAACAGCAGCAGCAGCAGCAGCAGCAGCAACTTATTTAATTATTCTTTACCCTTTTTTATTATTGGCTCTTCCTTAGGGGGATGGACAGCAGCAAGATTTATACAAATAAGTACAGATAAAGATATTGTTGCTGCTACGTTACCTGAGCTTGCTGCTGCTGCTGCTGCTGCTGCAGAAGCAGAAGCAGCAGAAGCAGAAGCAGCAGCAAAAGATACAGCAGCAGCAACAACAACAACAACTGCTGCTACTACTTCACCTACTACTGCTGATCAGGAAGAAGCAACAGCAACAGCAGCAACAGCAGCAACAGCAGCAGCAGCAGCAGCAGCAGGAGCTGGTGATGAAACTGCAGCAAACAGCCTATCACCAGTAGCACCTGCTGCTGGTGCTCCTGCAGCAGCAGCAGCAGCAGCAGCAGCAGCAGCAGGAGCAGGAGCAGGAGGTATAATGGCGAATTATTTAAAGGTAACAGGATTAGTGTTGCTGTCTCCTATGTTTGATGTAGAGGAAGAGAAGAAGAAAGTAAGGTGGAGATACACCCGGTTGCTGCTGCAGCAGGTGGCGCTGCTGCTGCCACATATGGAGGTTCGCAGCAGCAGCAGCAACAGGAGCAGCAGCAGCAACACAGATATAAAATATGAATATGAATATATACACCGTAAAAGGGATATATTATATTATAAGGGAGGAACAAGAGCAAATACAGCAATACAATTATTAAATAATGCAGAGGTGCCTATACACCCGAGAGAAGCAGCAAAAATAACAGCAAATTGCTGCTGCTCTCTTCTTATTATACATAATGCATTAGATGAACAATGTGGCATAAATGGTGTTTTATCTTTTTTTAATCTTATTAATATACAAGATAAATCCCTTCTTGTTATTAATGCTCTTTTCCCTACAGAAATGCAGCAGCAGCAGCAGCAGCAGCACCAGCACCAGCAGCACCAGCAGCAGCAGCAGCAGCAGACAGCTGCAGGAGCAGCAGGAGGAGGAGGAAATGAAGTATTATCTAGAGAAGAGGAATTATTTATAAGAAAGGTGCCTATACACCTGCAGCAGCAACTGCAGCAAATGCATGCAGATTTATCTTTATTGGGGCTGGATGTACACCACAGCTTTGCTAGCGAGACAGATGGCTATATTATATTAAATAAACTTATACAATGGATACACACAAGGACACCACAACTAGCTATAGCTAGCTAGATAGCTAGATAGCTAACTAGCTTGTTCTTTGGCTAGCTAGCTAGCTAGCTAGCTAGCTAGTTAGCTAGCTAGCTTGTTGTTTAGGGAGCTAAGCGGCTACCCAGAGAGCTAGCTAGCTAACGAGCTAGCTAGCTAACGAGCTGGATAGCTAAGGGGCTAGCTAGCTAAGGGGCTAGCTAGCTAAGGGGCTAGCTAGCTAGCTATGTGTACCATGTGCAGGCTTTCTGTCTCCTTTTCTTGTGTCTCCTTTTATCTGCATTTTGCTGTTTATATCTTTATTTATTTATTTATATATGTTTATACATACTATTATATATTATAATAATATATTATATATATATATATATATATATA
>NW_013564909.1:0-5915 GCF_000499605.1 Eimeria maxima | reverse complement strand
TGGGGTCCCTTTTCGCCAGCCATATATTTCCGAAATCCCATGCATACTGCCTGTTTGTCCGCAGAGTAATAGCACTATACAAACATCCTGCGTACAATGTTTCTAAAGCTACTACGCAAAACGTTTTGCATGTCTTCACCATTGTTGATGCCATTAACGGATCTCGCTTCGCATGACACAACAGTGGATAGAACGCGAGAGCCAACGCTAACTAATAGATGCGGAAACATTCAGGTACCAGATATTACCCGCATACGACGCACTAACAAGAACTGTATATCACCCCGCCATCAGCACCCCACAGTAAAGGATAAGTGTATCGACAATGATATGCCTCAAGGGCAGACTGCCTTTCCTCCAGACCGTACGGTCGACAGGGGGAAAGAGCACAGATTAAAGCTTACTCTGTGAGGGGTAAAATGCACAGCTTAAAGCTTACTCTGTGCAGCTAGGATGTGCATCCTTTTCTCGTCATGGTTAGCCACTTGCGTGCTGCATTCCACTTCTGCAAAGCCACAACAACTGGCACACGGTTTCGAACATTCTCCAAAGACACCCGCTTGGCAAAACCGTCTCCTGCGGAACTTCCATTAAATCGCTAAACAGGGAAACGATGGGTCACAGTTCCAGTCATGCCCCAAGTGGACTGTAGAGGCTCCTCTAGCCAATACGTCTCTAGCGCAGGGCACGCAACAATGCAGCAGCGCTACGCGAATTCCTAGAAATTAGACCAAATACATTTCTGGAGGCAACAGCGTCCTCCTGCAAATGCTCTATGCAACGTCTAGCTCACTTCCTCAATCTGTAAACGGGCTTTGCGCGACTGATGCGGCCCATGATGCACTCCACACAGTCCATAGCATACAAGCGTATGCTAGTGCGCAATCCCCAAAAGACCTCAGGTAGTGAGCCATTCAATATTCAGGTTGCCAGGTGGTTGCTGCACTTAAGGTGTGACAAGTAAGTGTCATGGTGGCAGCAGGCTACCGGTAAGTTTGGCTGCGTTCCCCTAGAAAACAGTTATCGTCTGCAGCACAGGCCTAGGGTTTTGCCAACGGGCGCGTCGTCCACTACCGGGCTTGTCTGCGTCCTTCAACATACTTGATAACTGCTGAAAGATGTTGGCATCGCGATCAAATAGAGACGTTGCAAACATAGGCAACCTATCAGAGAGCCAGCGTACCGGTTGATTTACGACATTTCAAAGAATGCCACAGGGGCCGGCCTTAATCTGTGCCTGATTTTACCTTTTTGCAGGCCATGCAGATACAGCGGTATCCGTGCAGTCACCCCCACCTGCTTGTCCCTGGGGTTGTTTCATGCGTACCTCCTTTTGGTGAAGCAGGCCATACACATCTTCTGCATTTCCCATGCAGTGTGGGTGTTTCTGTGTCATGTTCAGAGTGTAGACGTTTCTGGTCTTCCATGGCCAAGTGAAGACGTCAGTGAAGCACTTGATATAGTTGTTGAAGCCATTATACAAAACAGGACTTAACCAATAGGCGGATATTAGGAAGCCAGCATGTATGGCAAAACCAAAATCCTGATGTCAGGGGACAGATATATAAGATGATTCGCTAATTGGATAGCCAAGCAAGTCGCGCGCAATCAAATGCATGCTCAAGCACTGTATTGTTTAGCCTGTGGAATACCTGTCCGTCCAAAGAAACGCTACAGCAGATGTCTACGACTTCGACATCAACGTTAATGCTGCAAGCTCTACAGCCTTTGCACTGAGCTTAAGCAGAGATTCACCATATACATATTAAGCCTAATGAAGAGTGCCGTCAAGGGCGTACGGAGCCAGTGGTGCGCAAACCGCTGTATGCTACCATAAAACGTAACCTGGCCCAACAAGAACATCCTTTTGTCTGCAACGCTAGAATATCATGAGCGTAAATTCCCCGCACATCGATACCTTGTGCCAAGCGTTTTCACAGTATCTCCGAGCTGCGCATCCGCCGTGGCAGCGGGTGCATTGCCACATAGCAAGTGAAGACGATAGGGTAATGGAGCAAAGAGATCACAGTTGAGAGAGACGTTCTTTAAGGCTATATGGGCGGTTTTGAAACGCATGGCGCTACGAATGTGAGCGTCAAACGCATTCAAGAAGTACAATTTCACAGCAGGGCCAGAATATCGCCACAAAATATGGGAATACTCCACTCCAAGAACAGAGTATCAGGCGCACATGAATCTCCCTGAAGCGGTCGTCTCTGCTTACGCTATCGGGACAGTTAACATAGCTGCATATTCAGCATTTCGGGAAATATAGTGGAGGCAGCTGACTGATAAACGGCCTCCCCTAGTGGCGTGGGTGCTTACTAGAAAATATGCGAAAATCAAAGACACAAAAGCAATTTCCAGAAATAGTGCGGAACGCCTTCCAGGGCTTGGAACAAACCTGGGTCCGTACGCTACGTGTGAGACTGAATGCCAAAAGGTGAAATCTCCACTACCCGTGGATACCTTTAACCCTGAATGCAACAAGAATCAAGAACGGTTTGCAGTATGAGCGCTCTGCCTGCTGTCCCGTTACAGCAGGCAGTGTAAAGCATACTTTCTTTGGCCAGGGGGAAGCCTGTAGCATGACGCAGATGTCAGGGACTCATCTATGCTTCTAGCCCTTCCTTGCAATACGTTAGTAAAACTGGTAGGCAAGTATTGTGCGATGCGCGTCATGCGTCTTCGATGGGAGAAGCAGGAAAGCTTGTTCAAAGAATGAATATTTCTACTGCGAAAGCAATGGGCATTGTTGCAGTCAACTCCAAGCAATTTCTGTGCGCGCGTTCTTGATGTCCTTTGCAATCACATACCATCTGCGCATCCAGAGAGCTTTTACAGGGCCTAAAACGCTGCTTGAGAGCCCTAGACGTTCAGGTCAGCGGCAACAGCAACCGCCTGCCGCTTCAACATACGCTTTCAACATGCCGCCTCACGTATACAAATGCATTTCCCAACAAACACACTTGCCAACAGATGGGGCCACCTGTACCCACCAAACTGTGTAGCCTTGAACTATTACGGGGAGTGAACGAACACCGCCTAGAACGAACATGGCGATTCGTCTGCTATTCAACCTCCAAGCAAAAAAGGAGGGTAGATTGTGTACTGCTTTTGGAGGCAGTCAATGAACCTACCAGACGCGTCACCGATCCCGAACGGAATAGGACGCAGCCCACTCCAAAAAATGCCACAAGCTTCCCCACAACAATTAGGATTGCGGTGACGTTCCGACAAAATGTGAAACAGTTCACGCTACTGAAAAATGCCACGAAATTCCTGTGCAGTCCAGCTCGCAACCGAGTCCTGCACTCAGGCAAGTTGCGCACATTCTTCAAGGCGTATAAGCCAACATTCCATCAATGAAACCTAAAGTAAAAGTCGTCCATTTTTAGGGGAAGTCTTAGTACCTGCAGTAGGTGGGCAACAGCGTTGGTGACGGTGCCCTCTTCGCCACATATGACTAAATGCAGCCCTCATCAACTCATCGCCAACTACGAACATGTTGCGGCATGAGCGCCGTGCGTGCTGTCAGGTTCCAAGATGCACTGTAAAGCATACTTTCTGTACCCATATGGATCCCACACGCATGCGCACATGCCAGACAGGTTAGGGAATTACCTATGCTTTAAGTGCTTCTTTGAAAAATGTGGGTGACACGATGTTGTGTGACTCCGACGGCATCGGACGTTGATGGGTGAACCCTTTTTCAAACCATGAACATTCTTACTGCGAACACAAGCAAGCTTGCGCAGCCAACGTCTGCAAGTAAATTCTGTGCACGCTTGCGTGAAACCCTTTGCAATCACATACCATCTGCGGAACCAACGAGCGCATTCAAAAATCCCTTTCAAGGTATTGTCAATGCCTTAACTATCGCATTGACATTACTACAAGGATTGCTTGAATGCTAATACAGCGGTGAAAGCAAACACTAGATGTTGAAGCCGCAGTGTGACGTAGTCGGTAATTGTCTCTTGAAGACGTTTCCTAGGGCTACCGAACCCCACGCTGCGGCTTCAACATGCTGCGGCGTCTCTACGAAAGTTGTGTGCCCGTTGGCAACGTATTGAGGGCAGAGTTTTGAAAAACCGGTTTGCACCCAAAGACGAGTTGACCATTCCATCCAACAAGTGTCCTCGATATCAACAATGGTTGGCTTTGCGAATGCATGCACTGCCTTGAGCCAAAATTAGTAGGAGAGTGAGTAAGAAGGCCACTCCAGAGCAGCGGGGCTGTCGACCTGTAGATGCCCGTCAAGCAACCCTCGCAGCCGCGCACGTCCTGTGTACCACACAACACCAGCTGAGGAAAAGCCGTTTTAGCGTTAACCAATGGCGGGCCACGCAACACCAGCCAACGCATCAACGAACCGCACGTAGGGAAACACACTCGCAACCCAAAACGGGAATAGCCTTACAAAAAGCCTTGGCTGGCGCCCTGCAGGCTACGTCTAACAAGCCTTTCCATCTTCGTGCTGCTAGCCCTACTACGTCTCGCTGAGGCTGACGCAGCGAAACGCTGATACACCAGAATGCCCGTTAGGTGGTAAACAGTAATACTCTCAAACGATGCAGCCATTAGTGCAGCAGCCCATAGCGAATCATCCGTTCGAAACTTTGCAGTAGCAGTATGAACAGGCACGTACCGAAATATCTATGCAGCTGGATAGTCAGAGCATTAAGGGTCCTTGTGCCTCAACCCCAATGATGAGACCTACGCAGAGGCATTTTGTGCGATGGCCTTTCCTTGGCCACTGATGCCAATGCCAAAACAAATACTACGCAGTAGCACAAAGGTATATGCCGTAAGCCCTAGAATCACCATGAGGAAACCGAAATAATGCAATTATGGATGTCACATATTCGGGCACTGCAGAGCAACACAGTGCAAGTGACGCAACACCATCGCCTTAAGCAGCGTCTAAATTTCTTTCCAAACAAGCAAATACGGAGACAATGCGAAATACCCAAGGCTTCTGAACTGCTGCCACGGAACATCGAATCCAATTTGGAAATTAGCAATTGTTCCACCCGACTGTTTCGGGTTGCACCGAAGACGAGAACACCTGCACCAAACGTACCAACTAAATTATCATGACAGCCACGCACGCTCGACGATTACGTCAATATTCAAACAGGTTTTGTTGATGATGTCTTCTCCGGAACCACAAACAAACGGTGTAATACCGTTCTTGGGTTCTTTGCAGCAGCGGTTTTGCATGCCGTCTCCGCTCGTTGACACCTACAATCTGCCCGTACACTAAATATTCTACAAGCTTGGCGTGCCGTTTCTGGTGCGTCCTTTTCACACTGGGTAGGAGACCGCTAGCATGCTTCAAATCGGTCCCTGCTTCAGGTAATTGGGTAGAAAGCTCCCCATGTACGGAGCCGCATCCACAGGTTTAGGTGGCTATCGGACTCATCACTCTTTATGCACAAGCGCATGAAAAATGCCGCTCTGATTGAGTTTACGAGGCCGGCCGCTGAGCCAATGCCTAAACGGGGCCAGGTCAATCTGCTTATGCGCACTTTCTGTTGTACCACATAGATATCAATACACGAAAAATCAACGAAACGTCGTTGGGTACATTTATACTTGCAAACAGCTAAAAGGAGCCAAACACAGCCGGCAACAACAGATAGAATACCCACCAGGATTGTCAATGGCAGAGTGTCGCAAATGAGAGGGAAATGCAACACGTATGTATTACACGCACGTTCTGCATAATCCCGAGTAACTGCCTAGTCATAGCGCTAATCGTGCCAAATGGCCGCCTATACATAGGCCTATACGTAGGCCCCAGTACCCAGGGAGACAAACACGTTGAACAATCTGCGCACCCCATGTACTCGAAGCCCCCTACTCTAGACGGCATCTGCGAAAGGCAGCAGCAACCAAAGCGTACGATC
>NW_013564907.1:0-4726 GCF_000499605.1 Eimeria maxima | reverse complement strand
TATATATATATATATATATATATATATATAACGAAAGAATAATAAATAAAAAGGAAAGAATAAAAAAGAATAAATAAAGTTATTAATCTACTTCCTTTAATAAACAAAATAATTTATTTATTGACAAAATTGGGGTGTATGTACACCTCAATTATATAAATAATAAGGAAAAAAATTATTTATTTTATTTATTTATTTATTGATATAAATAAATAAATAAAATATAAATAAAAAATAAATAAAATTATTATTTATTGTATAAAGGGAAATGTAATTGCTGCTTCTGCTGCTAGTCAATGATAAGTTGCTGCTGCAGTCACTGCAACATTACTGCTGCTGCTGCTGCTGCTGCTGTTGCTGCTGCTGCTGCTGCTGCTGCTGCTGCAGTTGGGGTGTATAGAGAACGTATTTCTTCCATTTTGTCTCTGCAGTTCTGCTGCTGCTGCAAGACACGACAAAGTCTGCAGAAGTCTGCTGCTGCTGCTGTTGTTGCTGCTACTGTCTGCTGTTGCTGCCACAGTTGCTGCTGCTGCTGCTGTGTCTGCTGCTGCAGCTGCTGCTGCTGCTGGTTTATTTATTTCTTCTAGTACACTTCTTATAGTTGCTGCAGGAGAGAAGATTTGCTGCTCATAAATATCAGGGGATACAATTGCTGTGCATGCATCTCCTGCTGCTGCTGCTGGTGCTGCTGCTGGTGCTGCTGCTGGTGCTGCAGTTGCTGCTGCTGCAGCAGGAGCAATAAATTTATTATTATAATTATATTTATTACAATTAAATAAATAATTACTTTTTTCTTTTTTTTCTTTTTTTTCTTTTTTTTCTTTTTGTCTTCTCTTAGATAATTTAGGTAACAATAACTCCTGCTGCTGCTGCTGCTGCTGCTGCTGCTGTCCCCAACTACTACTACTACTACTACTGCTGCTGCTCTTTTTGCTGCTGCTGCTGCTGCTGCTGCAGTTATATATAGAGGAAAAAAGTCCTGATTTAATTGCTGCTGCTAATAAATGTATATGTTGCTGCCTAGACACCCCATAACCAGGAGGAGGACCAATATATAATATATAAGATATAGATAATATATTTTCCCCTGCTGCTGCTGCTGTTGCTCCTGCTGTTGCTCCTGCTGCTGATGCTGCTGCTGCTGGTGCTGTTGTTACTGCTGCTGGTGGTTCTGTTGCCGGTGGTGGTGGTGGTGGAGGAGGAGGAGGTGGTAGCACCCTGCTGCTGCTGCTGCTGCTGCTATTGCTGCTGCTGCTGCTGCTATTGCTGCTGCTGCTGCTGCTGCTGCTGCTTCTGTGTTCCTTTTTATCTGTTTCTCCTTTTACTCGTGACACACTATTACTACCACAACCATCAGTAGGAGGAGGAGCAGCAACAGCAGCAGCAGCAGCAGCTGCTGCTGCTGCTGGATGGCTATAAGGTTTATATATATATTTATTATTATTATTTATATTATTATTTATATTATTATTTATATTATTATTAATATTATTTATATATTTATATTTATTAATAGATAATAAAGAATTATAAATAAGAGAATAATTATAATTATAATATAAATATTTATTTATATATTTATTATTATTATTATTATTATTATTATTATTATTATTATTATTATATAAATAATAATAATTATTATAGCTATAATTATTAATATAATATCTATTATTATATTCAGGTGTATATACACCTTTATTTATATAACGTAATTGTTTTTTATTATGTGCATATGTACATAAGGAAGGAAAAGAACAAGGATTACCTCTTTCTTTTATACATAACTTTGTCTTATAATTATTATTATATCTTCCTCCTCCTCCTGCAGCTCCTGCTGCTGCTCCTGCTGCTGCTGCTGCTGCTGCTGTCTTTGCTGCTGCTGCTGCTGCTGCTGCTGCAGTAGTAGTACTTGTAGTAGTAGTAGGGGTAGTAGTAGTATCCATGATGGGTAAGAGGGTAAAAAGTCCTATAAAATAGACAAAAGAACCTTTTTTTATATTTATTTTTGTATATAAATAAATAAAAGAATAAAAAAAAAGTAAATAAATAAAAAATAAATTATAAATCTACAGAAAAGGCAGCTACTTTATAAATATACATATCTATAGAGGCGATGATGACAAGAAAAGAAGATAAATAGAAGAAATAATCATTTTTTTTTGTATTTTTTTTACTCAAATATATGAGAAAGTATAATTGCACAACAAAACATCGTAAAATATAAAGTAAATGCCATAACAAAGAAGTAAATGATTAAAAAGTAGCAATAAGGCTGCATATTTCCTTGGAGGTGCGGTGACCAATGGTGTATGAGAGGTATAAATTAAATAAAGAAAAAAGAATATTATTGAATATTATTGTTTTATTATTATTTAATTATATAAAAAGGAAATATTATTTATAAATAGACAATTAAAATTAAAGAAATTATAGAAAAATATAACTGACGTACATGAATACAACAAAGTTGAATAGTTCATGAATAATGAGGTGCCTATACACCCCAATTCAATAAATACAAAAAGGAAGAAAAATAGAGGAAATAATCATTAAAAATAATTAAAAAGTATAAAAAAAAGAAACAAATTATAAATTTTAATTATTTATAAAGAAAAAAAATAAAATTATTCATTATTTCCTCTTTTTTCTCCCTTTTTCCTCTTATACAGATGCAGAAACCTTTTTTCTTCCTTTTTACTCTTTCTTCTTTTTTAGGGTTTTGTTTATCTAATCGTATTAATCCTTTTACGGCAAAAACAACAGCAAGTAAATAAATTATATTTAATTTATAAATATTATTCTTTTATTTATTTATATTATTAATATATATTAATTATATTTATTTATTTATTTATTTATTTTATTTATTTACTTTTTTACAGCTAATATGGCGGAAACCATCGAAAGTAAATCATAAAAGGATTTCCTTTTTCTCCTCTCTTCTTCTTTTTCTTCTTTTTTATTTCTTTTTTTATTTCTTTTTTTTATTTCTTTTTTTATTTCTTTTTTTATTTCTTTTTTTATTTCTTTTTTTATTTATATTAATTAAAGAAATTGCTGATGAATTTTCTCTTGGTTTTGATGCCTTGCCTACTACCGCTGATCTTGTACGTCTTATAACAATAAATAAATAAATAAATAAATAAATAAATAAATAAATAAATAAATAAATAAATAAAATAATAAATAAACAAAATAAAAGTATTGACTTAATACCTTTATATCCTAACAGGCACAAGAGATAGCTAAGTAGGGAGAAGAGAGAATTATATATTTATTTATTTAATTAATTAAATTAATTAATTAATTAATTAATTAATTAATTAATTAATTAATTTATTTATTTATTTATTTATTTAGGGATAATATAGAAGAAATGTCTGAATTAGATAACCGCGTAGACACCGCAAGACGTAAGAAGAAGCCTCTTTATTTGTACGTATATATTTATATATATTTTTTCTTCTTTTTTCTTCCTTTTTTCTTTATTTAATAGATATAATAAATAAATAAATAGATAAAAAGATGTAAAAAATATAATAAAGAAGAATATATTATCTATTTTCTTATTTATTCCTTTTTTTCCTCTCTTTTTATTATATAAATAGATGTAATGGTCCTCCTTATCTACGTAATTATTCTTCTTTATGCCCACAAGGGTGGATTCAACAAACTAATGGTACTTGTTGGGGTCGGCATTATAGAGGGTAAGTACTAAATAAATAAATAAATAAATAAATAAATAAATAAATAAATAAATAAATAAATAAATAAATAGATAAATAAATAATTTATTTATTTATTTATTTATTTATTTGCTTATTTATTTTATTATAATACTCTTAATAATATGTTGAATATATTATATTAATATATTAATAGAGAATAATATAATGTATATAGTACCTTATTATTATTACTTATATATGTACTTATTAATATATTAATATAATTATTTACTATTATATTATTATAATTATTAGTTAATATATTAATACTAAATAAATAAATAAATAAAATAAATTATTCTTTTTTTTTTCCCTTAATGAGCTGCCTATACACCTGAAGGCCTTGTGAAAGTTTGCACTATTTTGTTGGATTTACTGATGAGCGCAAGATTAGCTTTGTACGTTTTATTTATTTATTTATTTATTTATTTATTTATTTTATTTATTTATTTATTTATTTTATTTATTTTATTTATTTATTTATTTATATAGGAACATAATTGTTGTGCTTATTGGCCAAGAAAAACAAAAGAAATAGAAATTAAACCTCGTCTTCCTCATGGTGCAGTAAGTATAAATAAATAAATAAATAAATAAATAAATTATAATTAAATAAACTAAATAATTAAATAATTAATTATAATTAAATAAATTAAATAAATTAAATAAATAAATAAATAAATAAAAGAAAAAAAAACAAATAAATATATTTATTAGGTGGATCCCCTTACTGGTCTTATTATACCCCCGCGCATGTCTTAAAGTTTACTCCCTTCAAAGACAGCAGCAGCAGCAGCAGCAGCAGCAGCAGCAGCAGCAACTGCAGCAGCAGGACGAACTGCAGCAGCACCAGCTGTATTTGCTTCTGCTGCTGCTGCTGCAGGAGTATTATTGTCTGCAATACTGCGTTTGTATTAAAAAATATATTTTATATTATATACCTATATATACATTCTCTCTCTCTCTCTCTCTCTCTCTCTCTCTCTCTCTCTATT
>NW_013564906.1:0-4739 GCF_000499605.1 Eimeria maxima | reverse complement strand
TATATATATATATATATATAATATTTAAATACATTTATTTTTATATTTATCTATTTTTATATTTATATATGAACAACAGCCTCTGTAGGCAGAGCGCATGCACGAAAGTTTGGGGCTTTGCTACTAGCTAGCCGGGCATATAGCTAGCTAGCTAGCTAGCCACATAGCTAGTTCGTTAGTTAGCTAGCTAGCTAGCTAGCTAGCCAGATAGCTAGCTAGCTATAATAGGGGTCTCTATACGAGACAGAAGACGCTAGCCAGCTATGAGTGAATTGGGGGGAGAATCTATCTGAGGGTTTAGGGTTTAGCGAATTCGTGTTTTGAGGGTTTAGAGTTTGCCCGCGCTTGCCCATCGCTGCTGCATAGAAGAGGAGGAGGCGGAGCCAGCAGCAGCAGCACCTGGTGCAGCAGCAGCAGCAGCACCTGTTCCAGCAGCATCAGCAGCAGCAGCAGCAGCAGCTGCTGCAGCTTTCTCCCCCCTCTTCGACTGCAGTTGCAAATACCTGAAGACGTAGTGGCACAGCGAGTGTTTAGGGTTTAGCGACGAGGGTTTAGGGTTTAGGCTGAGGGTTTAGGGGTTTAGATGAATATGGTGGCTACAATAGTACTGCAAGGGTGGGCTTTTATTGGCTGGACTGGCAATTTACACTTAAGGGTTTAGCTAGGGTTTAGCTAGGGTCTAGCTAGGGTTTAGCTAGGGTTTAGCTAGGGTTTAGGGTTTAGGGTACCTGAAATAATCTAATTTAGGGTATCGTTGCATTAAAACCCTTAAAATTGCTTCTGCGCGAAGATCGCCATTAGCCGCCACACGGTGAGTTAATTCATCTGCTAGAAACTGAGCACAAACCCTAAACCCTAAACCCTAAACCCTAAACCCTAAAAAATTAAGAGTGGATAGAAAGGGATAAATACCATCACCACCACCACGAACAGCAGCAGGACAAGCAGCAGCAGCAACAGCATCAACAGCAGCAACGATAACAGCAGCAGCAGCAGCAGGAACAGCAGGAGCAGAAGCAACAGGAGAAATAGATCGTACTTGAATAGGATCCATAAGAGGCATTTGTTGCTGGGGTGAGGGTTTACGATCATAAGGAAAGAGAGCAACACGACGAGCAGCAGCAACAGCCTTATAAATAAATTTTTGCTGAATTCGCGACGCAAAAGTTAGACGACGAGGAAGAAGTAATCCTGTTGGTCCTATAAAATTACCTAATATATGTAAATCTGAAAAAAAAAAAAATGTAAACCCTAAACCCTAAACCCTAAACCCTAAACCCTAAACCCTAAACCCTAAACCCTAGAAATATGAAATAATAGAGAATAAAGTTGCTTTTTGTTCCTTGGATTTAATAATACTATCATAGATTATGAGGAATTATGAACACACAAACCCTAAACCCTAAACCCTAAATATCAGCAAGTTCTAACGATGTTACTATGGGGCAAACCCTCATATTGCCGTGAACCAGTGAGGGTTTAGGGTTTAGGGTTTAGGGTTTATACTACTAACCCTTCCATGTTATAGGCAAATTTTTATTCTTTAATACTCTTCTTAAGGAAACACTCGGGTCCCAAAACCTCTCGGGTCTATGAGGAGGAATGGGAGGCTCCTCTATGTCCTGTACACAAACCCTAAACCCTAAACCCTAAACCCTAATTCTGGGGTTTCTGTGGAGAGATAAGAAGAGAGAGAGGGTTTGGCAGCGGTGTGGCTAATATCTGATGTAAGGAGGATACTGTATAGTATACATATCTAACGAATTCGCAAATTAGGGTTTAGGGTTTAGGGTTTAGGGTTTAGGGTTTACCTGTTGGCCAAAATATTCACTCCTTTCTTGGCTGAGGGGGTCATGAAGTTTCTCCGCTCTTCTTAAGGATTGACGCAGCAGCAACCGTTGCCGTCGTGCCTCTGTTGCTCCTATCAATCTGCAGCAGCAGCAGCAGCAGCAGCAGCAGCAGCAGCAGCAAAAGCAGCAGCAGCAGCAGTTGGTAAGATGCGTCAGTAGCGCAGATTAGGGTTTACGGTTTAGAGATGCGGTTTAGGGTTTAGCCGTAGGTATGAAAAATAAGGGTTTGAATTTGCAGATTCTGAATATCTAGGGTTTAGGGTTTAGGGTTTACTGTGTTAATTCCTCAAAGTCTGCAGCAACTTGCGCCTCTAAACCCTCAACACGAGCCATTGGATCCCAATAAGCATCAATACCCGTCGCTACTTTCTGCACATAAACCCTAAACCCTAAACCCTAAACCCTAAACCCTAAACTCTCGTTGGTGTATCCAAAACCTAAACCCTCCAGTTTTTGCCCTGAGGCCCAAACCCTAAACCCTAGACCCCATACCTTAAACCCTCGTATGTTATGCCCAAACCCTAAACCCTAAACCCTAAACCCTAAACCCTCGTTATTTATTATAATTACCTGATCAGCAAGAGCAGTTCTTTGCATTAGGGTTTGTATAATTTTTTTTTCTTGTTTATTTAATTCCTCTATTTCTTGACTAGGGGAACTTAATATATCCCCTAAACCCCAACGTCTTCTTCGTAAACCCTCTAAACACTCTAAATATAGAGAGGAGCTCGTACTCACCTGCACAGTAAACCCTAAACCCTAAACCCTAAACCCTAACATTTTGATGGGTGTAAAGGGGAGGCAATAATACTCATTTAATCACAAACCCTAAACCCTAAACCCTAAACCCTACACCGTGAGCTATAGGAATAAATCATTTAACACCTTTATTCAGAAACACTATGCCGGTGTAAACAAGGGTTTAGGGTTTAGGGTTTAGGGTTTAGAGACGGACACGGGTCTGGCGAAGACGGCGGTCGCGATCTTGAGGGTTTACGGCCTGTTGAGGTGGAGACGAGGGTTTAGGGTTTAGGGTTTGGTTAACCGCAGGAGGACGAGCTGTCCCTCCACGGGTAAACCGCGAAAACTCTCTTCTTTGCTGCTGCTGCTGCTGCTGTTTTTGCTGCAGCAGCAGCCGCTGCTGCTGTGGTTGTTGCAGCAGCAACAGCATATGCTGCTGCTGCTGCTGCTGCAGGCGAGGAGCGCATGCAACCCCCAATAAGATATTATTTTGCTGCTGCTGCCACTGCCGCAAACTGCAGCAGCAGCTGTCCATACACCTCAGCATTTAAAGACCAGGTGCTGATATATTAGGGTTTAGGGTTTAGGGTTTAGGGTTTGCCGAACATCAAGAAGCGATGGCGGGAAGGCGGTGGAGAGCGATTAGGGTTTGTCATTGAGGGTTTAGGGTTTATGTGTACGAAGACCAAACCCTAAGAGGAATTAAGTTGACTGTTTGTGTCTTTTTAGGGTTTACAAACCCTTAGAAAAAAAGAGGGTTTAGGGTTTAGGGTTTAGGGTTATCGATAACCAACTCGTAGGAAGTCGACAGCGGCTGTGCATGCGCTATAGGGAATAAGAATTAGGGTTTAGGGTTTAGGGTTTACACAAAATCTAAATAATAAAAAATATAAATATATAGTTTCTTTATATTTTATTTCCTATACAGAGACCCCACACAACGCCTAAACCCTAAACCCTAAACCCTAAACCCTAGAAGACCTCATACCAGCCCTAAGACTCGCTAGATTATTTTATTAGGGTTTATGCTAAACCCTAATAAAACCCTAAACCCTTTTTAATTATATTTATATTAATTATATAATATAAATAAATATACATATCTATTTATATATAAATTAAATTCTCCTACCACCGCTGCTGCTGCTACTGCCTGCTGCTGCTGCTGCTGCTGCTTGCTGCTGCTGCTGCAGTAAAATAGTAATTGAGGTGTACGTATAACGCGTCAACAAAATTAAAAAACAATGTTTATAAATAATTAATAATTTACTGCTTTTTATTTATTTATTTATTTATTTATATTTATTTATATTTATTTATTTTTTTTTTTTCTTCCTTTTCTTTTCCTGGCGTTATGAATGCGAAGCCACGGACAATTTATTTGCTGTGTATACACCGCGTATGCATGCATGCATAAATAAATAAATAAATAAATAAATAAATGAATAAATAAATGCATGCATACATGTATGCATGCACACATGCATGCATGCATGCATACGAACCAAGGAAGTGTTTATATGTATATATGCATGCATATATATATTTATACATGCATGCATGCATGCATGCATGCACGCACACACCCCGAATAAGAGGTGATTATACACCTCAATCTGCATGTACACCCGAATAAAGGAACATTAATTGCTGCATGTCTGCATGCATGCATGCAGATATAAAAATAATTCTTCTTTTTATGTTTGCAAGCATACACCCCAATAAAGATATACACAACAATATATACAAATTACCCTCATCAACACCAGCTGTATACTATATGTACAGCTAGCTAGCTAGCTCGCTAGCTAGCTAGGTAGCTAGCCAGCTAGCTAGCTAGCTGTAAAAGGCGACGCATGCGGCCGCCATCCATGAATTAGCTGTACATACACCCCAATTATACCAATAGACCTCCGTATACACCTCAATATATATTTATGCATGCAATTATACAGCACATACACATGCACAGCTAGCTAGCTAGCTAACTAGCTAGCTAGCTACTTTGTCAGCCCACTAGCTAGCTAGCTAGCTAGCTAGGCAGGACTGCTGCATGCACACCACGTAAATGAATATTATTATGTATTGAATTTATATACTATATATAATATACATTATATATATAATATATAATATTATATATATTAT
>NW_013564905.1:0-46927 GCF_000499605.1 Eimeria maxima | reverse complement strand
TATATATATATATATAGTGTATGCCTTTGCTGGTAGTGACAGCAGCCCACACTGCACCCGCTGCTTGTGGATTGCTGTTTCTGTCTTTCTGTCTGTCTCTCTCTGACCGTCCCTGTCTCTCCTTGATTTTCTTCCGCTTCCTCTTGCGTTTCGCTAGCTCTCACCCACCCGTTCTGGGTACCTTGGGCTCCCGCTCCTTCAGTATCTCTTCCTGTTAGTGTACGGGGGGACAGTCTCATGACCTGCTGTTGCTGCTGCTCTTATTACTGCTGCTCTTGCTGCTAGAGGTGCTGATTCTCGTGCTCTTGTTGCTGCTGGTAGGGCTGATACAGGATACTGCTGCTGCGGGTGCAACTACCGCTGTTGCTGGCGCAGTTGCTGGTACTGTTGCTGCTGCAGGTGTTTCTATTGTCGCTGCTGCTTCTGCTTGAGTGTTTCAGGTTTCTCGCTGGGGCGGTTCCATGGCTGAGGGTCGGGCATCGATCTTGCGGATGGTGGGTCGATTCTCTTTTATTATCAAATATATAATTGTCTTTCCCATCTTCCGTTGTGCGTTTCTCCCTCTGGTTTTGTCCTTTTCTGAACGTCGGGTGACGCCGACTTTCGCTTTTAGTTCCCTTCTACACTTCTGGGAACCTCATCTCGACATTTTGGATATATCTCTCGGTCCTTAGCTTTGAAGCAAGCACACCTCTGTGTCTCGGCATCGCGTGTATCTACATCACTCACTTTTGTTAGCCCGCTAGCCATCGTGATGCTGCAGGTGATGCTGCTGTTGCGGTGGTTGTTGCTACTTGAGGGTCCTTCACTGCTGCATTTTTCTCTGCCTTCTGCCGTTTTGCAGCTGCGCACAGCCCGTCTTCGCCAATGGTTTCTTCTGTGTGTAATAGTCTGCATTTGTTTCTGCATGGTGTACGTGATGCTGTCGCGGGCACTGTGGCGTCTCGGCCTGGCCAGCAGCAGCACCAGCAGTGGCAGCAGTACAGCGGAGGGAGTTCCAGCAGCAGCAGTAGCGGCTGCTGGTGGTTCTGGTATTGAAGGGCCTCACGGTAGACAGACGGGACCGCTAGTGCCCTCCGTACCGGATAGTGCACCTACACCGGAGCAACAACAGCACCGGCAGCAACAGCAACAAACGCACCCTCTTACGGGCCGAGACAAATTTAATAACCTCCAGAGGCACGTACGCGAGAAAAGGGAGCAGGAACAACAACTGCAGCAACAACAGCAGCACGAACAACTGCTTTTCGTGCAGGTGCAGCAGAAGAACCAGCAGCGAGCTGTTCAGGGAAGGGCCCAGGACCCTGCAGAGCTGCAGCAGCAGCAGCAACCGCCGCCGCAGCAGCAGTCCTCAGTGCAGCAGCAAGAACCCTCCCTGCAGCAGACAAAACCTCTTCTCCAACGGAACCAGGCTCTCTTGCAGCAGTATCAGCTTCCTCTGCGGCAGCAGCATCCTGCTTTGCAGCAGCACCAGCCAACTTTGCAGCAGCATCAATCTCCTCTGCAGCAGCAGGAGCAGCCTCCTTTGCGGCAGCAGCAGCAGCCGCCTTTGCCGCAGCAGCCCGACTTGCAACAGCAACAGGCTCCTTTGCAGGAACAGCCTACGTTGCAGGAGCAGCCTCCTCTTCAGCAAGAGCCTCCATTGCAGCAGCAACAGCCGCTGCAGAAGCAGCTGTCTGGCGCTCACCAGCAGCAAGCTTTACAACGGCAGCAGGCCCCTGTGCAGCAGCAGCAACCTGATCTGCAGGGGCAGCATTTTCCCCTGCAGCAACAGCAGCCTCCATTGCGAGAGCAGCAGGCGCCTTTGCAGCAGCAACCTCTGGAGCAACAGCAACCTCTTCAGAACGTGCAACCCTGGATGCAGCAGCCGCAAGCTCAGCTTCAGCAGCTAGAGCAACGTCCCATGCAGCAAGAGACCCTGCAGCAACCGGTGCAACAGCAGCAGCCTCTTGGTACAGCAGGAGCACAAGACTCTCCACCCCCTACTTCTGGGTCCGCAGCAGATGAGACAGGGAAGTGAAAGGAGCTTACGGGTTGGCGAGAGGTAGCCGGCAGTAGAACAGCTATAGGCGGAGAAACAGCTAAACATCGGCGTCAGCCGCAGTCCCAGGACTTGTGTGTACTGTTGCAACTGTCTTCATCTAAGTGGTTTTGCAGCAGGCAGTCGCCGAATGCTTCCGTCCGCACCAGTGGGTGCAGTTCCAACAGCATCAGCTGTTGAAGCAGCTGATGCTGTAAACGCCCCAGCAACACCAGCTGTTGCAGTAGCTAATGCACTAACCGTCCCAACAGCACCATCTGGCGCTGCAGGCGTTGCAGTTAACGATGGAGGTCTGCCTCTACAGGACTGTAGAGGGACTTCTTGTATCCGGCAGGCTTCGTTGCTTTTCCGTTGTTTTCGCTGCTGCTGGTGCAGGCCTGCTGCAGCTGTTGATGTTGCTAGCACTGCAGCGAAGGGTGTGGATGACCTGCAGAGCCAATCACGGAGACCATCACGGAGACGTAACAACTAACTAGTTGCTAGACAGTAGCTAGACAGATCACGTAGCAAGTAGCTAGAGAGCAGCTTGCTAGCAGCAAGCTAGTAGCTAACCCAGTAAAAGATTGAGGGGCAAATCGGGAGGAATCCATGTACACTGTTACTTCGTGACGGCAGCTTTGGCCTACTGGTGTGCAACACATCAGCATCAGCAGTCGCCGCCGCCGCTGCTGCTTTGCAGCTACAACAGACGACACCACCTGCCGGTTTTGCTGCTGGCTCTAGGATCTGGCCAAAATTAGTGGTCTGGGTATCAACAGCTCGAAGGAACTCGAAGCCAACTTAACTTTGGCTATAGCCACTGCGGAGCGCCTAGGGAGTAGCAGGCACAGCAGACTGTAGCTAGCCTTCACGTACCAGCAGCCAGCCAACGGCTAATCGGCGACTGGCCGTAGGATCGTGCACCCAGCTAGCCGACGCGACCGCGCCCAAGCACTGGACAGGAGTACCGGGGCCGCTACCCAGCGGGCTTTCCAGCTAGAGCCAACTAGCCGTCAGGCTAGGTAGCCTGTCGGCTAGCCAACCACATCGCCAGCTAGTTACACAGCTAGCTCGCCATGAGGCTAGCCACCCAGGGCAGGGACTGGACAACACCTCCCAGGAGCTTTTTTGCAGACTGTAAGCAGCACCTGCTGCCGCAACCGCAGCAGGTGCCGCTGCAGTTGTTCGTGCTGCTGTTGGTCCTGCTGCTGTCCTCAGCGCCTTGCTGCTGCCACTGCAGCAACCAGCACGGATATGAGGGCCTGGGCCGTTAAGTGGCGGACGGGTTTGCCCCTGCGTCTGCTGCTGCTACCCGCTGCGGCGACTGCAGGCTGCTTGTGCAGCTGGGTGAGAATAAAGATAACGGGGGCAGCGGCAGCAGCAGCATCCTGCGAAGAAGCCCCAGCGGACGTTCTGTCGCTGCTGCAGACCGACAGTGGAATACAATGGCTGCTGCTTGAACTAAGCCAAAAGGAATGGTGATCTTCAGGGGAGTGGGCGGCCTGCGGCGGGGGCCCATCTTGCTGCTGCTGCCTTTCTTGCTGCTGCAGCAGGTGGTGAGACCGCAGCAGCAGCTGATGCTTCCTGCCGCTGCTGGTCTTCTGCTGCTGCTGGATTACTGCATGGTACTTCACGCATGGGTGCCGCCTAAGAGCTTCTTGAAACCGCGACACTTCAATGACAGGCTGAATCCGCATAACCGCCTTAGTCACAGCAGCAGCAGCAGCAAGTGGACCAACATACTGTGCAGTAGCAGCATCGTGAACCGAACACCAAGGGATTCCAAAGGCTGCAGAAGCCTCACGAGGAAGCGCATGCATACGGCAGCAGCAGCTGCTGTTGTTGAAATGGAGCGACGGGACAGTAAAACGATAGAACCAGGAAGCAGCCGCGTATAACGTCACCAGGTGCAAGTGCAGCAACAGGTGCAGGAACAGCACTAACAACAGGAGAAAGAGTAACATCAGTACGTGCTGCAGCAGAAAGAGGAACAGCAATAGCAGTATGTGCGGCAGTAGCGTGTGCAGCAACAGGAGAAGCCGAATTATTTGTCTCACTGGGACTCCTCGCCGTATTAGGCGGTTGGCGACAGCGACGCCCAAGGGGATTAGGCGACTGCTTGCAGTCGTCAGGACAACGCAAGGGTCACTGCTGCAGCGCAGCGAGAAGTGCTGCAGCAGCGGCATCTGCTGCAGAGGTTCCTGCTGCTGCTGCTGTTGCTGAGAAGCGGACTCACTGCCGTCTTCCTCGATAACCTGTCCGCTTAGCGGTGGGGCAATATTGAGGGACGAAACGGGCCGTGAAGCGCTGCCCTTGCGATTTTGCTGCTGCTGCCCTTTTAGGGCAGCAGCTGCAGCAACAGCAGCTTGTGCTGTATTGGCGCCAGCTACTAAAGAAATGACAGCCTCCAAGTCAAGGTCAAAGGACAGTATAAGAAAGTTTCTGTGGGGCTCCAGCCCCCCAAGAGAAATACCGCGTGGGAATTCTCTCGTTGTTGACGCTGCTGCGGAGCCAGACACTGCAGCAGCACACTCGCTGACCTCTGCAGCACCTGAACCACACGTTGCTGCAGTGCTGCTACTAGTTGCAGCTGCAGCTGCTGCATCGAAATTCATGTTCTGAAAGGGTCTGATGTACCCGCCACCACCTACTCTCATAAACTGTGGTAGAGTGTCCCGCAGCACCGGCTGCTGCTGTTGCTGTTGCTCCTGGTGTTGCTGCTGCTGGTGCCTGGAAGTAACCGTGTCTGCAGGGCTGGCCAAACCAACAATGGGCGAGCAGGCCCTCAAGATGGAGGCATTTAAAAACACACCAAAGACAAGCCTCTGCAGCACAAGAGGCAGCAACAGCACCAACAACGGCAGCAGTGGCACACGCACCACCTAAAGCAGAAGCAGCAGCATCTGAGGCAAACCCCTGGCCCATCAGCAGCACCAGGTGCTACGTATCTCACCCCGGTGTCGTAGTTTAGACTTTCAGGCTGCAGCAGCAGCCGCATGCAGCAGCAGCGTCCTGTTGAAGAGTCCGATGCTGCCTGCAACAGCAGTGAGAGGTGCAGGGCGTGGCTCAGCTCCTTCTCCATCTCAGATGCTGCTGCAGCTGCTGTTGTGGCTTCCCAGGACGGCTGACGCAGAAGCTCTTCACCCTCCTCCACCTGCAACAACAGCTGCTGCTGCTGCCTGCTCGCTGTGAGGCGGTCGCGGGTACTGTGCAGCAGCAGCAGCAGCTCCGAGGGCTCACCTGCAAACGCCAGTAGCTGTTTCAGCTGCTCAGCTGCAACATCTAAGTGTTCCCCCTCCAAGTTGGACAACTGCTGCAGCAGCAAATGCGCGACACCACAAGCAGCAGCGCATGGAATAAGGGTTCAGCAGCAACGCCAGTAGCAGCAGCAGCAGCAGCACTGGGGCAGTGGTAGTAGCAGCCATAGGGGTAGCAGAGGCAACAGAATGCTGTTGCAACAAATACCCACATATAGGACTTCGCTGCACGCTGCCACAGGCACATAGGCACGCTGCTGCAGCTGCCGCGGGCTGCCTTCACATGCCTGCTGCTGGAGCTGCTGCATGCGCTGGTGCTGCAGCAGCTGCACCACCGCTTCCTCGACGTCCGCACGAGGAATACAAAAAAACAGCCTGACACGCAGCAGCCGCAACATTGGCACCAGTTTAAGGTGCGGCCTCAGCAGGGTAAACCGACACACACAGGGCCGCCGCCGCACCAGCAGCAGCTCTGTGGAAGGCTCCAAGCTTCGGAAGGCACCGCTACACTACAAGCTAGCCAACAAGTAGAAATAGTGACAGCAACAGCTGCAGTGGGGACAGTAGCTGAAGCTCACTCTAGCAGCGGCCGCAGGAGCTGCGGCAGCGCGAACTCAATGGTGCCGCAAAAAGAAGGAAGGCCAGCAGCAGCCAGGAGGCTGTGCAGTGATGTGACTGCAGCAAGAAGCAGCTCCCCCTCAACAACAACAAGCTGCTGCTCATCGATAGACAGGACACCTAGCAGGCGCTGCAGCAACTGCTTATCTACAACCTGCTGTTCCTGTTGCTGCTGCTCCCGCTGCTCCCCTTCCTGCTTCCGTTGCTGATGTTGCTGTTCGCTCTGCTCTCGTTTCTGCTGCTCGTGCTCGTGCTGCGGTGATGGGGATGAAAACTCCATAGATGCGCCAGAAAGGCTGCTAGTGTTACCCCGAAAGCCGCCGCAGCCATTCGGAAGCAAGAGATCCTGCAGCACGAGCTGTTGCTGTTGTGGTTGCTGCTGCGGCTGCTGCTTCAGAGGGTAGAGAATCTGAAAGCAACCAGCAAGCTGCGGCAACACCTGACCGAATGGGCCACGGCCGCTCTCGCCTTGCTGTTGCTGCAGCCCAACACACACAGGGTCTCCGGCAACAAAATCTTGTGCTGCAGAGTTGGTAGGTGGATCGACGTAGCAAGCTGGCTGCAACAGCAGACGGTAGGCGGCAAAGGCATTCGACGCAAATATAAGTGGCTAGTGCAGCGGCGGCTCACTGCAGCCGCGTGTTGCTGCGTCCTCTACTCACTGTCGGTGCACAAGCTGGCCCCACACAGAAGCGCTTGAATATCTCCCCGTCTAGCAACAGGCGCTGCTGCGGTTGCAGCGCTGCTGCTACTGCAGTTGCGTTTGCTGCCGCTGCTGCCATGCCCACAAACTGATTCCACTCAGCTGTTCCCGGCAAGGCCCTCACTGCTGCTGCCGCCCCTGCTGCGGCGGCAACCGCCGCAGGAGGGTGCTGCAGCTGCAAGCTGCTGCAGCAGGGAGGGGCGACAGAAGCAGCCGCAGCATCGAGAGCAGCAAAAGCAGAAGAGAGCCGCACTGTAGGCGCAAGCAACAGATTCGATGCTGTTAGGGCCACCACACCGGTTGCTGCTGCACGAAACAAAGAGTACCAGCAGCCCAAAAAGCACAGGTAGCAACATGAACGCATGCGACGAAACTCCCAAGACAGGGGCAGAAGAGTTGCTGCCAATGTCCAATACAAATGCTAGTGCGCTGAGGGCAGCAGCTGGTGCTCTGGAAGCAGCACCAACGGCAGCACCAGCGAGGGACTGCAAAGGCGGGAGGACCGAAAGAGACTACACTGCAGAGACAAGGAAGTGGGGAGGGCACTATACAAATACACTGTACACCTTTGAAGCGGGATACAGCAGCAAAGGGTAAACACCAGCGGCAGCACGCACTAAAACAGAAAATGGGGAGGCAGACAAACCGCAACAGCAGCAGCAACGGTACTTTCCTTTAGGCAATTTTAGGATTATCCTTTGCTCATAAATCACGGATGAAGTGACTAGTGTCTAGGGCACTGACCAGTGGGCTGCTCTAGTGCAGGACAGAAAACTGGCAGCAGATGATGCCAGCCTCCATGTGCCCGGAAGTGTTGCAGCGCGGCGCCCCACAGGAGGCCCCGCAGGCCGCTGTTGCCAGCGCTCAGCTGAAGCTTCTCCTGCTGCTGCAGCAGCCCGCAGCAACACACACGTAGGAAGCATGCTGCCACGCCGTTACAGTTGGTAACAGAAGGCCAGCCGCAGCTGCCACACTCATGTCTTTCGTAGAAGCACGCAGGAAACCACAGATGTCAGAGACTGCCTGGTACTTGCCACCTGATCTGCGCTTCCAGAGACTGCTGCTTTTGCTGCAGTCTCCGACTGGTGCACCAGCAAGCACAAAGCCACACAGACACCCACCAGCAACAGCGCAGCAAGAACAAAGCCACACAGACACCCACCAGCAACAGCGCACGGGGCAGCAGCATATCCCCACACAACAGCACCAGCCCAACGGATGGACACAAATGGCAAATAAGAAAAAGCCACAGCCAGTAATGCGCAGAAAGCTACTGAGGGAAGCAGCAGCAGTTCCAACGACAGCAGCAGCATCCGCAGCCGCAGTAGTCGCACCAAAGCCTCAGAGAATGCCCGGCGGCTGCGGGGGTCAAGAGGCCGGGCAAAGAGAACGTTCAGCACCTCACGCGTGAGCTGCACGCGGGCGTTGATGCTGCTGCTGGTGCTGTGTTGCTGCTCGCGATGTTGCTGCAGCAACCGGGCCGCTGAAGCAGACACTCCTGGGCCTGTCCCCGCTGCCCCTGCACTCTGATTTCCTGCGGGTGTCGCACCATCTACCGCGGCAGCAGAATACAGCCTTGCATTATGGGGGTTCTGCGGCTGCTGCTGCTGCTGCTGTGCCAGTGACCCTGGGAGAGCAGCAGGAGCCGATGCTGCGAGTGCTGGACTGGTGACCGCTGATGAGGACGGTGCAGCGGCAGCAGATGCAGCTGCTTCCTCATCTTCAGCAGTAGAACAACCCCCCAAGCGAAGCAAAAAGGCTTCAAAGAGGCCAGCGTCCACTGCAGGCGGCAGAGCCCCAGATTGGAGCAGCTGCAGCGAGGTCGGGCGTTTCTGTGGGTCTTCTTGCAGCAGCAACCTGCAGCAGCAGACATGCACGCGAAAACCTTTTCCGGAGAGCTCCTGTTTGCTGGGTTGTAGGGACTGTCTTCCTGCACCAGCAACGGAAGGGGGAGCAGCTGCAGCAGGGGCAGCACCACGGCACAACAGCAGCAGCAGCACCGGCTGGTGCTGGTGCTACGGTGGAGTAACAAAGGTAGCAGCAGCGGGACGGGAAGCAGCAGCAGCTAACTCGGCTATGGTCACGGCCCGAGGGGGCATGTAGCCCTTGAAGTTTGTGCGTATAGCCTCCCGACTTATCAACCGAGCCACCACAGGGCACAGCAGCCACAGCTCCAGAAACAGCATCCTGATGACCCATGCAGGAAAGACAGCAGCATCAGCAACAGCAGCAACAGGATTGGCGGCCAACAGCTGGGGCAGCTGTAAAGGGGGCAGCAACAGGAGACTTCACTGGGTTTGGCACACAACAAAATATCTGCTGCAGTACGAAGTCTACACGAACCCAACTGCTACATGTGGAGTCTGAAGGCGCTGTCGCATGCACCGGAAGCAGCGCAAACAGCAGCTGCATCGGGAGCAGCATCACCCGGAGCGCCATCAGCACTACGAGGTGCAGCAGCGTCACCAGCAGCATGACGAATATACAAAAGGCAGCATAAGAGGCAGCATCGGAATGAAGAACAGGAGCATGAGCAGGGCACCAACAACAAAGGATCGGCACGAGCAAGGGCGCATACAACAGCAGCAGGAGCAGCATCAAGAGCAGCTGAATTAGGAACAACAACTGCAATAGAAACACCATCAGCAGCAAGGAGAGAAGGAGGAGCAGCAGTAGCATGAGGGGAGCAACAGCAGCAGCAGGCACGGACCCAATTGAGTACATGTCGGCTTTGTCTGTAAATGGGAGACCTCTAAGGACTTCAGGGGCTACGAATGAGGCACAGGGGCTATCTGGAGACAGCGGCAGCAGCTGGTGCAGCCCAAAGTCTCCTACCTGCAGGATGAAAGCAGCAGCACGCAGCGGGTGCTCAGCTGTCTGCAGAGCACAGCCTCTTTACCGCCCCAGCTGCCAGCAGAAGAGCAGCAGAGCCAGAAGGATATGAACGCAGTCACTTGCTGCTGTTTCTGCCTCCAACATACACAGCGGCAAAACCCCCGCTCATGCATGTCTTAAGGCGGCGGGCAGTACATAGAAAAGAGCTGGAGCGAAAACCAACAGCCCGCTGAGGCGTGCAAACAAACCAAACTTGCCTTCACAATTAAACCCTCGGGGCCTTCCACCAAAAAAATATTAGAAGGATGTAGGGCCCGGTGGCAAGCACCAGCGCGGTGCACACAAACCATTGCCTCCAGCAGCTGCAGCAGAAGCAGCAGCAACACAGCTACTGTGCTTCCACAGCAGCAGCATGGAACTACGCAGCGGCACACTGCGTGCAACAGCCAAGCAGGCGTGGCAGAAAGCAGCACTTGTGACATACTCAGAGCGCGACCGATTTGCCTGCAGCAGCTCCACTAGGAAGAAGCCCGGCAATGGAATCAGCAGCGGCTGCTGGAGCAGCAGGTGCACTACCTGCAACAGCAGCAAAAAGTACCTGCGTAAAAAGCCTCCAGACGTCAGCGATTCGGAGGGTTCTCCCCTCTTTTGTGAGCCTCTGTAGAGTCAATTCATAATATTCCATCTGCACGAATACGGAAAGCTGCGTCTGGTCCTCTCGAGCTGCTGGTGCAGTTGCCGCAGCAGTTGAAGTTGAAATCGCCGCGTCTGTTGCTTCCGCTGTGCGTCCACGCGCTCCTTCCCCTTCGCCTGCGAGTTCCCTACTCCTACATTGCAGTGATGCTGCAACACCGACAGCAGCAACAGCAACAGCACTGCAGTCTGGGGCCGCGTGCACCTATCGACGGTCGTTTTGTTGCTGCGATTGAGAGCTCCTTACCCGTCCCTGCAGCAGCTTCATCTTGCACAGCAGCACCAGCACAGGATGCGGTGAATGCAGCTGTAGGAGCAGCTGCAACACCAGGGGTAGCAACAGCAGCAGCAGCTGCTGCTGCTGCTGGTACAGGAACCCCGTGAGTTGAATGGGGAGGCGTCGGGCTTGTTGGTGTCCTCAGAGGTCTGTGCACCAGCTGTGACCAGCACTGGTGATATCGCATTAGAAACTGTGAAAACCACAACAGGAATAGCACAATCAACGGCAAACACACAAGCAGCAGGAGCACCAACAGCAACAGCTGCACGTGAAAGGCCTGGCAAGCAATCCCTCAGCCACTTGCTTCCCTTTACCGAGCAGCACCGCTTGCAGCTAATGCGAACTGTATATTCACTGCAGCGGCACTGAAAACCGTAGCAGCAACAGCAGTATCAACAACGACAACAGCAGCAAGAAAGCTCACAGGGTGCTCCAGCGTGCAAAGCATGGCAACCTCGTGCAGTACCCTCTCAGCATCCGCAACAACGTCCAGCCCGGATATGTGCCAGCGTTGCTGCTGCTGTTGCTGCTGTTGCAGCTGCATTTGCTTCTCCTGCTCCTCCTGCTGCTGCTGGAGCAACCTCTGCTGCTGCTCCCGTTCCTGCTGGCGCTGTTGCAGCTGGGGCAAGTCGTCATAAACCCTTGTGTATTGCAGTTTGTGTTTTTTCTTGCCTTTCTTCTTCTTATGGCGTTCTCGCTGCTGCTGCTCCTCCTGCTGCTGTTGTGGCGAATCCTGTTGCAGGAGCTGCTGCTGCAGTGCGGCAGCTCCCGCCTTCGCACGCTGCAGCAGCGAGTGGGGAATAAAGAAAAACAACTCTTTCACCAAGTACAGCCTGCTGTCTATCAGGTGCCGCACCAAGCAGCTGCGCTTGTGGGCTTGGCATGATAACACCTGCCACTCGCACGGAAACAAGCATACACCGCAGCACTGAAGAAACAGCACTGCAGCACTGGCAATGCAGCAGAAGCAATCCAAATGAAGCACTCATACTGCAGCAGCACCACCGCCAAGGCATGGCAGCTACACCAGTACAAGCCCTGCTAGTATCCACAACAACAGCACCACCAACAGCAACAGCACTACAGCAGTAGTAGCAGCAACTGCAGTGGGACTTGCTTCTACGAGCAAAAAGTCTCTGCGGTGCCTCGGCTGTTGATTGACGACGTGTTGTAGGAAACTAAAAATATTTTCTTGCTGCTCAGCAGGGTAACCTTCGGCGCTGCTGCTGCTGTATCTGCTGCTGCAACTTGGTGCAGCTGGACCCATACGTACAGCAGCTGCACCTGCCTGTGCAGCCGGCGCCGCTGCTGCTACTGCTGCACTTGATGGAGCTGCTGCTGCTGCTGCTGGAAGCCTCGGTAGCTCCTCAGCCGGGTCTTGGAAGCCGCGGGCTCTGCTGCTCCCTGGGGTGGGCCATCCGGCTGTTGCTGAACTTGGTGCGTTGAGACTTCGCTGCACGCAAATAGGCAGGCATCAAGCCGCAGCTACACCACTAGTTGCCAGCAACTCCAGCGGTGGTGGCAGCAGCTGCTAGCAGCACCAAGAGCAGCAACAACAACAGGAAAGGAGGCGGCTGACCTGCGAAGGGCTGGCCTTCAGTTGTCTGAGGCTGCCGCTGCAGGACGCTGGGCCTGGGCCTCCGTAGAGGCAGCTCTGAAGACACAAGTTCACAGCATCCGCAGTATGTAGTGCAGCAACCGCAGTAGCGGCGAATGCAGCGCCAGCTGTACCACCATCTGATGCACCAAACAGGGTTGAAACGCGCATATGCGGGATGAAGTAACCGTAATCAATTCCATAGTTGCAGCAGCAACAGCAGCAGCAACACCAACAGCAACAAAAGCAGCAGCAACAGGAGCAACAACTGCGACAATAACAGCAACAGCAGCAGAACAAGCACCACCAGCAGCAAACAGCAGTAGCAACATGCACCTGGAAGTCAGCAACGTGGCTTCGTGCAGCAACGGAAAGGCGGTTGTGTCTGCTCAGCGGCTCTGGAATGCTGCAGCTGCAGAACACGTCCAAACAGTACTTTATGCATTTTGCTGTTTCTGCTGTTGCTGCAGCTGCTGTTGGTGCTTCTCAGATCGGTCATCCAGCAAGAATGCAGACAACGACGAGAGCGGAAAATGTTGTCGAGGGGGAACAGCACCAGTAGCCCAAGGAACAACATTTGTACAACTTCCCCCAGCGCCACTAGCAGAAGCAAAAGCAACAGCAGCAGCAGAACAAGACCTACAGCAACGTGAGGGGCAAAGTGCCTGTGGCTTGCTGTTCTTCTCCTCTGAGCCTCGCAGCGACAGCCATGTGGAATTCTGCTGCTTGCTGCTGCGTGGTTGCTGCATCTCCGTCACGCGCTGCTGCTGCTGCTGCTTCCGCTGCAGCGGCCTTCTTGCTTTTATGCAGAGATCCTCGCCTCGCACGGTCTCGCATCAGCTGCAGCTGCAGCTGCTCCAAATGCTGCTGGTGCTGCTGCTGCTGTTGCTGCACTCGCTGCTGCATCTCCTCCCACAGATTTGGCTGTGATGGAAGGCACACCAGAAACGTTTCGACGTGCATCGCCAACGCATGCAGCAGCACCTCCCGCCTGCAGCAGGACCAGCCACAGTAGCAACATCATAGCGCCCACAGGAGCAACCGCACCGCACCGCCGACATAAGCCGCAGTAGCAACCGCCTTCAGCTGGAAGAGCAGCTGCGAGAGCCACCAGCATCAACAGCAACAGCTTACGGTTCCTTGTAATAAGAAGTCGTCAGCTGCTGTAGCAGCAGCTCCAATCGCTCTGCTGATGGATTGCAAGACAGCCCAATGCAAACGGTTGGTCGCGCAGCAGGATATCTGCAGCATTGCAACAGATACCATGAGCATCAGCAGCAGTAGCAGCAGCAACAACAAAATCACTAGCAGCAACAGCAAGGGCAACAGAATTAGGCGCAGCACCAACTGCAGTAGCAGGGACAGCAGTAGCATACGCTGGCGGCAACAGAGCATCTATGACAGCTGTATGCTCCTCTGTCCTGAAGGTGCTTATATGAAAGGCTATTCGAACAGACTCCTTGCTGCTGCTGCGGCTTTTTGTTCCAATGCCGCGACCGTCGCCCCCCAGACGACTGCCACAACACTCGCAGCGGCAGCTGAACGCCACCTTGAGCTGTTGCTGGGGCGACAGAGCTGCTGCAGAGCAACTCTCCATACTGCTGCTGCTCTTGTAGCTGCAGCTGCTGTCTCTGCTGCTGCCTCTGCTGCTGCGGCCCTCAGCTGTGCCACCGCTCTCCCGATGAGCCCTTGTGCTGCTGCTGCTGGCTGCTGCCCCGGGAGCAGCAGCAAAGGATGCATCGTAACGACAAAAAAAGCAATTCAGCGGAGACAGCAGTAAGAAGGTGGCGCATGTGGTAGAAAACAGACGCCCCGCATCCCATGGGAACACCTTGCTTCTGCTGCTGTTGCTGCTACTGCTGGTATCGGCGCTGCTGTGGGCAGCGCTCAATGCAGCAACCGCTGCTGCTGCTGCAGCACAGGTGTGGTCGACCTCCGCCAGGAACATCGCGGGCAGCATCCTGTGGGGCATCAGCACGCATTCCACAGCACCAGTGTTGCAACAGCAACAGACAGCTGCAAACTGGAGCTGCAGCAAACACAGTGCAGGAGCAGCGGCGCTGCAAGGGGCAGCTGCACAGACAGTGCAGCAGTAACAAAGCCGGACGCAACAAAGCAACTGCTCTTCAATGTGTAGCGACTTAATTACCCGCAAGCGCCGCAGCAACAGCAGCAACAGCAGCACCAGCGTACCCGCGCTGCAGCAGCAAAAGTGGGGGGTAAAGGGCATCCAGAGCCCTTATCTCGTCCATGAGGTCATCAGAGCATAGTTGCTGCTTCTTTGGCTGCAGCAGCGGTAGCTGCTGCTGCTGCTGCTTTTGTAGCAACTGCTGCTGCCGCTGCAGCACGCGAACCGCTATCTCCTCGTGACCGCTGGTTCCTGGGTGGAGATGCGCCCCACATATGCATTCGCTAACGGCAAAACTGCTGCTGCTGTTGCCTGCTACAATGGTACTACTACTACTACTACTACTACTACTACTACTACTGCTTGCGCTTGCTGCAATGGCTTGTTTGGCCCGGCGCTTTGTTGCTGCTTCCTGCTGCTGTTGTTTCCTCGACTTCCGCCGAGCATGCCGCTGCTGCGGCTGTTCCCCCCAATTACTGCCATCCCACAGGAAAGACGCAGGGGGTTGAGCTGATGCTGTTGGCCCCGGGGAAGCAGCAGCAGCAGCGGCAGCTGCTGCTCCTCCTCCTCCTGTCTCTTTGTGGGGGGGTTCTGATTGTGCTGCTACTGCTGTTCCCGGAGGCAAAGCTGCAGGAGCAGCAGCAGCAGCACCTTCTCCTGCTGCTGCATTGATTGCTGTGTTTTGACTGCTGTTGGGAACCCGCTTTTTCCCTGCTTCCTTGCGCCCCATGGACGCTGCTGTATCGGCTGCGGCAACTACTGGCCCGTGAGGCTTCGCTTCTGCTGCTGATACTGTTGCTGTTGCTGCTTCACTTATTGTTGGGGCGCTTGCTGCCACAGAAGATAGGCTAATGATTCCTGTGGGGTGTCCTACAACCACCGGCTCTACCTGGCGATTGTAGACGGCCCGACTTCCTGCTGCACCTGCTGCAGCAACAGCAAATGCTGTGCTGCTGCTGCTGCCTTTGTTCCAGCTTAGGACCGACGTACAGCTAAACCACTAGAGCTTGCGAGTCCCCTAGAAGTGTTCGTAGAGAGCGGGGACCAACACTGGCGGCTTGTGGTTGCTGCTGCTGCTGCTGCGTGTTTTGCCTTTGCAGCCCGCAGCAAGAAGAAATTGACTTTGTTGGCACTTTTGAGTGCCTAATGTGTACTGTTTCAGCAACAGCCAGCAGTCGGGTCAGCATCTGCTGCTGCTCCTGCTGCTACTGCTCGTGCGGCTGCTGCTGCTGCTCCTGCCGTCGGTGGGGCCACCAGTGCTCGTCCTTGGGAGGGGCAAAAATTTGCAGCAGCAGCAGTGGCAGCAGCAAACGACGCAAATGAGTCACTCATTGAAGATCCCGTGGGTCTTTGTCTCTTCTGCTGTCTTTGCGTCTCATCAGGACTGCAGCCGACTGATGCCCCCTGTCTCCTGCAGATGCAGCAGATCCTCCTGCTGCAACAACAGGGTCAGCAGCCGCTGCCGCTGCTTGCAACCCAAATGAAGAGCCAGCCTGTGTATGTTGTGGCCAAATATGACCTGAATGTCTTTCATCCGCTCAGCAGCAGCAGCGGCAGGAGTGGCGACAGCAGAAGCTGCGGCTCAGAAGGAGCGCCGGCAGCAACTGCTGCCCAACAGCAGCAGTAGCAACAGCAGCAACTGCTCCTGCAGCAGTAGCAGCCGCCCGAGCAGTAGCAGCAGGAGCAGCAGTAGATGCTGACGCGGCTTCTGGCTGAGACAAGAGCAACAGTGCGACCGCCAGAAGCCCTCCCAACTGGCCCTTGATGGAACGGAAAGAACGGGGGTGCTGTGCAGCAGCACTAGTTGCATGTGTAGGAGAAACAGAAACGGCAACAGCAACTGCGGCAGGAACTGCTGCACCAGCTGTGCGATTCTGCGTTACATGGGGCCTCGTATGCGCCTGCCTCAACCCCGAGTCATGCAGCAGCACAACGGCAGCAGCAGCAGCAGCAGCAGCTCTCCCTCCTAGCGCCCCTGCACGAGCGGCAGTAGCAGAAGCTGCTGCTGCTGCAGCTGAAGTGTTCAGCAGAGCGCCGCTGCGCATTTGCTCACGTTGGTCACCTGCTTGGTGGAGTTATCACCAGCCTGCTGCAGCTGCTGCTTGTGCTGTTGGTAGAGGAGTTTCTGAGGGTGCAACAGCGACCCTTGAAGCAGTCTCCGGGCTAGCAGCTGCCACCTCTGCTGCATCACCAAAGGAGCAATATGAAGGCGACGAGGACGACCTTTTGCTATTGCGTAACGACAGCAGCAGCAGCGGAAGCAGCAGCAGTGGAGGCAGCAGCAGCAGTGGCGGCAACAGCAACACCAGAAACAGCAATGAAGACTCCGACATCTGCAGTTTCCTGCTGCAGTTCTCCTGTAGCAGCTACTATAAGGGTTTGCTGCGGTCTTCTGACCTCCATGGGTCCGTTCGGAGCAGCGCAGCTGCCGCAGAAAGTGTTGTTGCAGCACTGGGAGGGAGCAGCAAAAGCCGAAGCAGCAAAGTGACACTCGTACTGCACCTCGCTCGCTCCGTCTCTGCTGCTGCTTCAGATCCTCCCCCTAGGGCAGCAGGAAATGCAACAGCAGCAGCAGCTGCTGCTGCTGCTGGGACGGACCTGCTTCTGACGTTGGTTTTGAGGAGCAGCAGTCTGTTATGTGTACCGCTGTGCCGCCCCCTTGTGCTCCAGCCGGTGTCTGCTGCTACTGCTGGCCGAAGCTTTTTTGCTGCTGCACTTCTTCAGCAACGCATGCAGCAGCAGCTTCTGGAGAGCTTCCGCTCTGCTGCAACAGAGGCTCTGCAGCAGCTGCAGGAGAATGTGCGGAGCATGGAGGCCGCTGCTGCTGCAGCGGAGCAGCAAAGGGAGCTGCTGCTGCTAGGCTGCTGCAGCCTCCTCAACGAAAAGAAGAAGCGGTGCCGTCAACTGCAGCAGCAGCTGCTACTGCAACAGAAGGAGCAGCACATGGAAATCACTTCCTTGCAGCAACGAAAAACCGAGCAGCATCTGCAGGAACAAAAACAGCAACAGAAGCAGCGGAGAACCCCCACCAGACCCAAGAGAAAGCAGAAGGCGGTTATGGTTGCTGCAGGAAGCCCGTATGCTACTGCAGGGATCCCGTATCCTGCTGCACGGAGCCTGTATGCTGCTGATGGAAACCCATCTGCTGCTGCTGGTGCTGCCGGGCCTGCGGCGGGTAGTCGCAACAGCAGCAGCTGCGCAGTGGGGAGCACACGAGATGGTGCCCCTTCTGCAGCACGAAGTCCTGCTGAACCAACGACAGCAACTGACACTGCAAACGCAAGACAATTATCATCATCATCAGTAGCTGATGATGCCGTTACGCGTGTAGCAGCACCCGCATTTAGTGACACTTGCGTAGGAGCAGCTGCAGTACCAGCTGCAGCACGTGCTGCACCGATAGCACCAGTTGCTGCTGCTGACGCTGCAGCAGCAGAAGGGGCAGGCAGTGCTGTTTGTGCATTGCCTGAGAAGGTGTTCGTCTCCTCACCAGATTTGCTGCCCCTTGCACTGCAGCAAATCTGCGTCAAAGCGGAGCCGGCACAAGAACCCGAAGGCCGCATGAACCATCAGGAAAGGGAGCAGCAGCAACAGCAGCAGCAGCGGCAGCAGGATATCTTGACTCCGCAGCAGCGGGGGGAACAAGTAGACCCCTTGCAGCAGCTGCTACTGCAGCTGCTTAGCCGGAAACAGCATCATCAGGAGCAAGGTGGGGTGAGCTCTACACTGTCACAGCAGCAGCAGCACGACCAGCCACAGCAGCGGCGTCGAAGTCAGCTGCAGCATGGGGACGACCATCACAAGGAGCAGCGAATGCAGCAGCTGCACCAGCTGCAACTACAGCACGAGCTGACAGATACGGAAGATGCGTCTGAGGATACCCTGCCACTGACACAGAGGCTGCAGGAGGCAGATGGAGGGCAGGCAGACGAGGGCAACGCATTGCTTTCTTACGAAGCTACTGTTGCTCCTGCTGCTGGTACACCTATCCTTGGGGCTGTTTTCCATGACTCTCCTGCTGCTGCTGCTGATGAAGTCAATTTTAACTTGCAGTCGCAGCTGTCCCACGGCGGTGGGAAAGAGCTGCGCCAGCAGCAGCACCAGCTGCAGCAACGTTCTGGCCCTGTATGGCGGCGCAAACGGCGTTCTACCCTGCGCTGATTGTTTCTTTTCTGTGTTTTTGTTTAGCTAAGCTTTGCATTGCATGGCTTTGTCGTTTTTTTATATTGTCTACTTGAATATTTTCTTTCTATATTTGCCCTTCCCGACATCGCTCGTCCTGCTGCTGCATCTTCGGGTTGCGATTTGGTTCGTCGCCGTTGCTGCTTGTCGCAGCATCCTGTCTGCTGCTGCACTGCATAACCTTTTAAAGAACAACAGCAGAAGCAGCAGTAGCAAGTCAGCGGCTTACGAGCAGCAGTAACATATCAACGGATACCTCAGGCAAAATCGACACCAGGCTACCTGCCTCAACACTCAATGCACATCTACAGACGGGCCTCCTTCAGCGACCCATACACATTGCATTGTAGATGCAACTTGAGCCGCATATACACCCAGGCGGCAAGTGTCCTTCTGGGTGCACAGACCATTGCTTAGGAAGTGTGTAGTAAAGTACTGGCTTGTCTGGAGTTACTGCGCGCGGTTTTGCGTGGGTGTCTCGTTGGTTGCAAGGGGCACGTTAGTAGTGCTGTTTAGCTATTGCCTATACCGGAGCTGCATGTATTTAGAGTGGGCTAGGGCTTGTGCTTGCAACTGTAGTCGTACTTGGAGAGCAGCTGCAGCGGCAAAGATGCAGCACCGCAAGACAGCAGCGACACCGTCGCCGCTGCAGCTTTGCCCCTCATTACATCACTAGCCCCGCGCCCTTTGCCGCTGTCGACTGAGAAGCGTAGGGGAGGGAGGGGTAACCCCAGAGGCTCTTTGTCTACTAAAAAACTAAACGTAAAGCGTTTGGAAGCGCAGTGCTTGTTCTACTACGAGCTGACAGAGGCCGCTATGCGGCTTGAAGGGGGACTTGGGGATAGAGTAGAAATAAGAAAAACGAATTATTTACACACTAGGGGAGATTAGGAAGGGACAGACAAAATGACAAAACAAGAGGGGCCTGAGACACTGAGGGAGCCCACTAGACGAAACCGAGCTGCCAAGACCGCACCCACAACTAGCAGGAGTTTATCGGCCGTATCCGTTTCCTATTTAATAATAATTTCTTTTTGGCCTTTTGTACAAACAGTCTGCCATTATGTTCTCCACACTGGCGATGCAGCATGCATCCCTCGCAGACTCGTGCTGGGGCCCCCAACGCTGCAGCCAGTGCACAACAGCAGCAACAACAGCTGGAGAGCACCTTTCAAAGAGCATAGCTCGCTCGCCGTCTTCGCTGAGTTGCCTCCACTGTTTGTTGCTTTCATTTTTTTTTTTCTTGCTGGCTGCTGTTTCTCGCTGAGACCCTCAATGCAGAAGACGTCGCCGTGCGGGAGGCTGCGGCTGCTGAGGTTTTGTTTTCTCTTGTGTTTATTTCAAACCATTTTGCGCTTGTAACTGTTTTTAGAACTGACGTGCAGAACGGAGAGAGAAGGAAGAGCTGAACCGGAGGAGAACGAGACAAAGACAATAGACGACCAAGGGAAAGAGAGACCAGATAGGAAGGACGTCGTGACACAACACCGGGCCAGCGGATGTGATAATAGATAGCAGTGGCTGCTGTGCTGTAACTGCTCCTTGTTGACCTACTCTGCTGGTGGTGGTGTTGCTGCTGCAGCTGCTGCTGCGGCGGGTGTTATCCATACTCTGGGAGAACCTCGCGTCCCGCTGTGAGCGCGGAGGCCACTGCTGGTGGTGTTCTTGTTGTTGCTGTTGATGCTGCTGCTGATGGAGATGCTGCATTCAGCTTGGGCTTCGGTGAAGGAGGGGATTGTAGACTTCCGCTCTCAGGAGGCGCTACAGCGTCTGCTGGTGTCTCTGTTTGTAGCAGGGACGTGCATAGGATTTGTCTTTGGGTTTGCGACGGAATCCTTCAGCAACAGCTGCTACATCTTGCTGGCCGTCGCTGCCGTTGCTTTTGTTGTATGCGTCCCCTCGTGGCCGCTGTATAAACAGCACACCATCCCCTACACCCCACACGACCCTGCCCGCATCGCCCGCTTATACGGGGACGAATATGTTGCTGCATGCGGTAGTGGTGCTGGTGCTTCTCAAGCGGTAGCTGCGTCTGAGGCAGCAACAGCCTCTGCTGCAAACCTTTCACTGAAGAAACACAGGAGCTTCAAGAAAAAATCCTAATCGCCGCGCTCCCTGCTTCCACGAGAAAACCTTAAATCCCAAACTCTTTTTATACACTAAATCATCTTCAACAGTGGCAAACTTTGGGGCCATACATCTTGATATGTGCTTCGAAACCGTAGACTGCAGCCACGAAATCCTAGAGCGGCCAGTCCGGTGTGACCGTTACTGGTGGTCATGGAGTCTCTCGTTCATATCTTTGTGTTCGTTCGTCTGTATTTGTTTATAAACCCCTTTTTCCATGGCACCTTCGGTCACTGTTTGTCTCTCTCCCCATCTCCCCGTCTCTCTGGTTGTCTATCATTTTTTGTCTGTCTGTACTGGTCTCTGTGTGCTAGTCTCTCGCGCTCTCTTTTGTCTCCATCTGTGTAACTGGCTGTTCGTTTGCATTTGCTTCCCTCTCGGCTTGTTTGTCTCGCCCTCTCTTTGGTTTTTGTGTTTGTTTACCTTTCTTTGTCCCTCTCTGCTTCGTTTGTTTTCATCTGCTTCTCTCTAACTTTCTTTGGCTCTGCTTACTTCTTTTTCTTTGTCATTGGGCTTTCCCTTCGTCTCTTTGTTTTCACCTTTTGTCTGTATCCATTCGTCCACGTTTACCTGCTTGCTTTTGTCTGTATGTACACCTTCCCATGCTTCTCACTCAGCTCCTCTGTTCTTTTTGCTCTGTTTTGCTGTTTGTCGGTCTGATTGTCCCTTTATCCTCTGTCTCTCCCATTGGCTACTCGCCATTGACTTCCCTGCATTGTTTGGGTGGCTTTTGGGGCTGTGCTGCTGTTGTTGTAAGAGCTGCTGCTGGTGCGGGGGGTGCAGCACCCTGCAGACATGCTGCACGCTGCCGGCCTGCAACACTCTGTAGTAAGTGGAGCAGCTGTAGTAAGTGGAGCAGCAACAGCAGCTGTTATCTGTCAGCAGCGGCAGCGGCTGCTGCTGGGGCGCCTTAGGCGCTTCTCTTGGCTTAAAGCCCAGCTATTGGAAACAGCCCAGAAACTTCTTCCTCCAGCACCATATTCACCCGAACCGATGCAGCAACAGCACCACTAATGTGAACAGCAACCGCAACTCATTTGTACAAACACAGCACTATGGGTTCGGCCCACTTCTAAAGTTCGGCGGTCCCGGGCTTGAAAGATATGCTAACTAGTATCTACCCGTCAGGCAAGTGAACTAGTTACCCAGCTAGCTAGCCAACTAGCTTGCGGCTAGCCCAGCCGTCCCGGGGTGTAGACCTCAACAGGCAGCTAGCGCTGGCCGCCTGCACCTGCAGCTCGCTGAGCAGTTGCGCTGGCGGTAGCCATCTGCCGCAGAGTCCTGAGCTAGCTGGCCTTGCAGGCGGCTGGCTGGCTAGAAGCTAGCGAACGCTGTGGGTGTTTGGGAGGGTAGGGAAATCTAAGCCATTCACGTCCGTAATTGGTTGGCTAGCTAACCAACTGTTGGCAAGTCTGGACTGCGCAGCGCACTGGCTGGCTAGGAGCGCCGGGCAGCAGGAATAGCTAGCTAGCTAGCCAGCTTCATCTGCAGTTTGGGGGCGACTCGCTTTGAAGCCTATTGACGCTGGGCTTCTGCAGCTCCGTTCGCTGCAGCCCAGCTAGCGCTACCCGACTCACGTTTCGCTGAGTCACCGGTGGGGGCCTTCACCTGGGAACTGAGAAGTGTGAGTGTGTCTGCCTCTGTTGAAGCTCTGAGCAGCAGATAGCTGCCGGACGGTTCCCGCCTTGTGCCTGCAGCGGGGAGCCGCAGAACTTGCAGCAGCAGTGGCTGCTGCTGCTGCTGCTACTTCTCGCCGCTGGCAAGCTGGCATGAGCATGCAGCTGGCTGAGTCTTCTGGGTAGAGTTCATCTTCTTCCGAAATCAGAGATGTGCCTCCAGACAAAGTGCCGCTCTCTCCCACCACTGCCGGACCAACTTCATCGTATGAATTCCCTGTGCGGGAAATTGCAGGCTGCCGCTGCCTTTGCTGCTGCCGCTGTTGGTGCTGCTGTTGTGCGCTTTCCCGTGTCGAATGGGATACTCTAAGGCAGCGTCCCTCTTGAGGCCCCCATCCGGCTGCTGCTGTTGCAGCTGCCACTTCAGCTGCAACGATTTGCTGCTGCGGAGCAGCACCAGCAGCAATATAGCCCCCCACGCCCGCTGCAGCCGCCTGAGGACCCCCTTCTGGTGATGATGCGGATGCTGTGCGTTGGTGCCTATGCTGCCGCTGTTGTTGCTGCAGTAGCAACAGCTGCTGCTGCTGCTGCTTGTTTGAGTAGGACATTTGTTGGTATTCACCTTCTGCAGCAGCAGCTCCAGCACCAGCAGTACTGTTGCTGTCTCCATCGAGGGTCACCAGGCCTCGGTCTCCTGTGAGACCCGTGTAATACACGGGAGCAAAAAAGGCGAGGGAGTTATCGTCGGCAGACCCTGCTGTTGCTGCTGCTGCTACTGCTTCGGAGGGAAAGACGGGAGGCGCTGCAGCTGACATGTGGACGGGCCGAGGCGGCTGCTGCTGCTGCGCTGCTTCTAGCAAGTATGGCATCGAGGTCCCCGCGTAGGCAGCTGTGGCATACAGTGCAGGAGGAGCGGTGGCTGTGTTGCTGTGATGTAGCAGTTGCTGCGGCGGGAGGGGTTTCCTGTAGGGATCCGCTGTAGCAGCAGCTGCGGCTGCTGCAGCGCTGCTGCCTGCAAGCGACTGGCCGTCTGGTTCTGCGCCTGAGAGGAAATCCCTGCCAATGTCGCTAGTTGTGGGCCCTGCTGCGTCTCCCTCTTGCTGCTGCTGAAGCTTTGCAGCCTTTTGCTGGCGGCGTCTTGCCCGCACCCACCAGAGGGCAAGGAGAGCCACCACAAAGACGAAGAGCAGCAGCAAACAGCTGAAAACCAGGAGTGTGTCGCTCACGGGCTTGGGCGGCTTCGGGGGCTCCTGCCGCAGCTCTCGCTGGCAATCGAGGGCGGCGCCTAGCAGTAAAGGCGGGACTTCAGCCAGACTTCGGATCACGCTTGCTCGTGATGCTCCTCCTCTTCCTGCTGATGCTCCTGCTGCTGCTGCCTTGAGTGCCCCTCCTGCTCCTGGTTCATCCCCGGGGTAGTCTCCATCGAGGAACACTTGATGGTCTCCTGCGGTTCCTGCGGCTCCTATTGCTGCTGCTGGAGGTGGTAGTGCTGCTTCTTCTTCTGTTTGCGAAGTGGATGTGATTGCTTCTGGCGCTGAGTCTAGACGTAGTTTGAGTTGCTGCACGAGGGCTTTTGCTGCTTCTCCTGAGGCGAACGCAGCCATCGGCAAGGGCTCCTTGGAGCCTAAGTCGAGCAGCTTGCCATCTTTGCATGCAGCGTAGATGAAGGGGTGCTGTTGTTGCTGCTGTTGCAGCTGCTGTTGTGGCTGGTGCTGTGTCTGCAATTGTTGGAGTTGCTTTTTTCTCTGAACTGCAGAGGAGATAAATCCACGAGCACATCCGACACGGAAGAGCTGCAGCGACACGCCAGCTTGCTGAAAGGTGGAGGCTAGGGCGTCTGCAACTTCTTGGCTGAGCGGCAGATTCTCTGGGGGTCCCCGGCTCTCCGTTGGCTGATGCGTGGTGGAGACACCATCGACCTTGAGGGAGGGAGGCAGCAGAGACAGCGCACCGCTGCAGGGGCTGGCCTCCAGCATTCTTGCGATGTCTTTCACGCACTGCAACTGTCTGCGGCTCCAGACACCATTGCTGCAGACCAAGGTTTCCGTCTTCGCTGCAGCAGCAGCAGCAGTTGCGCCGGCAGCCGTAGCAGCAACCGTTGCTGCTGGCACAAACCCCGAAGCGCAGTACACCACTCGCCTATCACCGTGCCCTTCCCCAACCCCGCTCGCTATAAAGGCCGGGCCCAATACCGACGGGTCAGCAGCTTCGTAGGGGCCACATGGCTTCCTGCACAACAGTATATCCATCACCCCAGCTTGCCCCCCTCCCCGTGCATCAGCGCCTCCTGCTTCTGCTGCTCCTCCTGAGGCTTCTGCGATGCCAGATGCAGCTGATGACAGAGGCGACCACCGACCCTGCTGACAAATCAGCTCTTGAGGGCTCCAGCCCGCAACCGCAGAATACCCTCTCCCGCATTCCACCTACAACAGCAGGAGCATCAGACGCAACGGCACAAGCATTAGTAGCAAGGGCAGCAGTAGCACGAGCAGCAATACGAGCAGTTAAGACCTCTCTGTTCTGTTCACAGTAAAGAAGAGTTTTGACAATGCTGCAGCACCAGCCGCAACGGCAGCAGCAGCGGCACCCGCACCACAGCCACCACCAGAAACAGCAGAAGGTGTAGGCGGAGGGGTAGCAGCAGCAAAGAGAGAACAGCAGCAGGAGAAAAAGAGGCGCCGGAGGTGACAGCCTCACTGTAATGACGGATCCGTGCTCGTTGGTGGCTGCAGTGGAGTGGAGTCGGTAGGCCTCGAAGACAGACACATTTTCAGGAGCGCTGAGTCCCTCGTTGGTACTGCAGGAGACATCACGCGCTTCTATACGGCCCAGACCCCAGGTCCCCTTTTCAGGCCGCAGCAAGTCGTGCTGCTGCTGCCGCCTACTGCTGCTGCCGCTGCTGCCAGGTGAAGCATAGGCAACTGGCTTTATGGAGACAGTTGACGGAGGGACAAACACGGGAGATAAAGAAAAGGAAGCTGCAGGAAGGAGCAGCGGGATAGGATGCAGTAGCAGAGGCTCCAATACTTTCTGCTGATGCTGTTGTGGCAGACCCGCACTCTCTGCTGCACCAGCACCCGCTTGCTGCCGCTGCAGCTCACGAGACAGCACAGCGGCCAGGCCGGAGGTATCATCCTTCCGGAGTCTGTCCACAGCCTGAGAAGCAGTAGCAGCATCATCATGAACAACAGCAACAACAACAGCAGCAAAAACAACAACAGCGTCGCCGGCTTGCGGATATTGCGTTGTTAAGTGCATGCAGGCACAGGAGCCCTTTTATCCTTCTTCGCACTCTCTGCCTTGGTTTGTCTGCCACTTCATTTGCTTGTTCCCATCGGCTGGTTTACGGCTTATGGTGTAGAATTGAGGGCTTAGAGTCTAGGGTTTAGGGTTTAGGGTTTGCCTGGAGGAAGTGGGGTTTGTTACTGAGGGGCCCGGCGTCGACCAAAGCGTGCAGGTCTCCAGACTTCCAGGTTCTGATCAGCAGCACATCCCCCACTGGCAACCCCAAAGCAGCGGCAAATGCATCGCGCAGCACATGGCGCAGCAACTCCTCCCCTTCATCATTCCTGCTACTGCTGCTGCTGCTGCTGCTGGCTAGGGCTTCGTAGTTTAGGCCTTCTATCCTAGCATCCACTGCAAAGACGGAGCGGTTGAGGCCTCGAGAGCAGGTTCGGTCTAATGGCATCTGCCGACAGGAAACATACAAACAGACCGACCAAACATACAAGAACAAAAACAAAGAGTGAAAGACAGGCAAACAGACATAGACAGATAAAGACCAGGCTACAGATGCAGAGAGGACAAAACAGTGAGATGCCGACCGCGGCAAAGATAACACCAGCAGAAGCAACTGCAGCCCCAACTGAAGCAGCAACTGTTGCAGAAACTGCAGCATCAATTGCAGCAGGAGCTGTAGCGGCAAATACATTTCGCGTTGGATACAGCAACAGCAGCAACCGACTCGGATGACCTTGCAATCTGCCTCTATGAAGGCGAGAGAACGATATAATTCAAAGGGTCCCGAGGCCCCCTCTAGTTCCTCCCAAAGCGATTGGACGAAGAACAACAGCTGTGGGGTTACGGCTTCCGGCGCCTGCTTCTGTAGCAGCACGAGCTGCTGTCGCTGCTGCTGCTGCTGCTGCTGGTCTATGTAAAGCAAGTCCCGCAGCAACTCCAGCTGCGGGCCGACGCAGCAGCCGTTCTGTTTCTGCAGCTCTGAGCAGTAGCCACAGGCACAGTCCAGCAGTAGATGGAAAGGACTACTAAAGGAAGAGAGACGCGGAGATACGAAGAAAGAAAGAAGAGAAAGAAAGACAGAAACAAACAAAGAAAGAAAGAAGGAAACAAGTGAGGAAAGAAAGAAAGAAAAAAAGAAAGAAAGAAAAGAGCGAAGAGACCGAGGAGCAGAGCAGTACCGAATGTTCCAATTAAATAATAGAGAAGCAACGAAAGAAACAAGCAAATAAAAGCAAAGGGAAGCACAGGTTCGGTGCCAAAACGAAAAGGGAAGAAACAAAGAATGGAAAACAAAGGAAACCCATAATGGGCACTGTGCCATCGCTGGAAGAGTGTCCTTATGCAGACAAACCTGCAGCAAGAATACCAGCTGCACCTGCAGCAGCAAACGCACTAGCCGCTGTACCAGCAGGGGGAGCAGCAGCAGCAAACCCACGAGCCATAGTTCCAGCAGCAGCAGTGTGAGGAGCCAGAGCATGAGAGGGAAAAACAGCAAAAGCGAAAGCAACAGCAGCAGCAGCAAGAGCAATGCGAGCTGACTGTGTATTGCGTCTCTGCATTCATGTTGGCTGCAGTGGAAGTGGAGGCTGAAGGGAAAGCACGGCCCTTCTTCAAGTCCTGGCAGCTGCTGCTGCAGCAGCTCGAGGATGGGCAGCAGCAGCGGTTGCCGCTGAGCCAAGCAGTCTCCTTTGTCGAAGCCACAGGCTGCAGTGTTGCAGATGTTGTCGCACTCGCCGTCCCCCACAAATGCAATCGGGCAGCGGCAGAAAGGCAAGTCTGCTGCTGCTACTGGTTCATAATCGCGCAAACGACCTGCTGCTGCTGCTGCCGCTGCTGCTGCTGTCGCTTCCTGTGGCACCAGCAGCGCCCCGCACGTCTTGTCCTCTGCACTGCGCAAACAAAAGTTCCTCCCAATGCTCTCCATTGCCGTGCCCAGAGCCCAGTCGTGTGGATGCACCTGCTGCTGTAGCAGGTGCTGCTGCCACTGCTGCTGCTGCTGGGTATCGGGCTGTGGATGTGGGCGCAGCAGTTCCTTGCCGACGAGTCTGTACACCTCTAAAAGGCAAGGTGCTTCGGAGGCGCTGCTACAAAATTCTGCTGCTGCTGCTTGCTGGGGTAAAGCAGAAAATGGGTCTGCTGCAGCAATAGCAAAAACTTGAATGGCGCAGCTACGCCCGTCAGCTTCACTGCATAGCAGCGACAGCACTGCAGGCAGCCGCCGCAGATCTGTCAGCAGACCTCGCACCCCTACACCCACCGAACTGTCGTCTAAGCCCTTCGCTGCTGTTCCTGCTGCAGAGGGCCGCTGCTGCGGCTGCTGCGGCTGCTGCGGCTGCGTGCCCGGAAGAGCAACATCGATGTATTCTCTAAGCTGCAACAGCACTGAGATGTACCGAATGTTGCTGCTGAAACAGGCGCTGCCGCTGCTGCCTGGACATACCTGTTGCTGTAGCTGCTGCTGTAGCTGCTGCTTCGGTGTCCGATGCAGCCGCTGCAGAAGCGCAAAGGCTTCTCCGGCAAGGCTGAAGCAATGCTGCGAACCTTGCACAGAGCAGAGGACCTCCAGAAGCTCCGTAAAGAGCTGCAGCAAATGCTGATCAGCGGCAGCCACCGCACTCGGGCCGTCACTCGCTGCAGTCGCAGTCGCAGCCGCAGTTTTGCGGCTGCATTCTGTAGCCTCCTGCAACTCCTTCCTGAAGTTGCTGCTGCATGTCCCCTTGCAAAACGAAGCGACTTTAAAGGCGGATTGCCCGAAGGCTAAAGCACCACACTCCCCAACAAGAAGCCGCGACACCCCCGCAATGAGTTCACGCATGCACGGGCTCAAACGCTGATGCTGCTGCTGCTGAGCAGTTGTGCCTTCCGGTTGGAGAAGACGCAGCAACGGCGGCCCGAAGCGGAGAAGGCCCTCCTCGCGCCACTGCAGGGGAGGGTTCTGCCCGTGAGCTGATGCTGGTGCTGCTGCTCCCGACAGCAGCAAATCCTCGTCTCCCAAAAGTTCTGCTGCTGCCGTAGCGGCGCTGATGGCCCGGGGAGCTGCTGCTGCTGTCATGCTGCTGCTGCTGCTGCTTGCTGCCGAAGCCGTGAGGTCTGCCTGTACGCATGCTACAGCAAAGGCAGATATGTTTGACGCATCTTCAGCTGCAGCAGCTAGTGCTGTAGTTGCTGCAGCTGCCCCGGTCGTCCATGTACCGTTGTTGCAAGTGACACTTAAAGACAGTGAATGACTGCTGCTGCATGTGATATTGATTGTTGAACCGTGTCGCGTCATTTCCACAGGGAACTCCACCTGCTGCTGCTGTTGCTGCTGCTGCTGCTTTAGCGACGTGGAGTACAGCTTTGGCTGCAGAACGAATTGCTTTAGAGGCACAGGGCTGCAACTGCTGCATGGCTCACAGAATGGCCCCCCACAGTCAACTCCCTCTTCGTGTTTTTCCTGCTTGCCATTATAACAGCTGCCGCAGCTGCTGCTACAAGCCTCCCCGCACTGAACCCCCCACTCCCTCCACCTGGCCTCGGGCAGGCCACCTGGGCCTGCTGGGCACGGCCGCACGCAGATATCGTCTTTCAGGTGGCCCTTCCACTCCCCGTCCACGCACTGGAGCTGCTGCAACTGCTGTTGCAGCAGCTCCTGGTGCCGCTGCTGCGGCGGCGGCGAAGACGGCAACGGCAACGTGGGCTGAAATGGAGGGGAGCACTTAATCGTTAGCCTCTCGTTTTCGTTCCACACAGAGGCTAACAAGCCCCCGGGTCTTCGCGTCTTCCTCGGGCTGACAACCAAAAAATGTGACATCAGAGGAGGCAGGCTGCAGGTGGCGCTGCAGCGCAGCAGCACACCATTGCTGCTGCCAGCGACTGTGGTGGCTGCTGCCTTCTTCTCAGCATCGTGTTGCTGCTGCTGCTGTCTGTGATTGTACGGCATCGACTCCCACCGTCCATCTACGCAGGTTATGGCATGCGGTTGTCGCGTTTTTGCAGCAGCTGCTGCTGGTCGCCTGCGTTGTTGCAACTCCTCACTGCATGTAATATCCACGGTGTCTCCGTGTTGGAATAGCTGCCGTTGCTGTTGCTGTTGCTGGACAAGAGCGTAGTGTCTGCCCAGCTCTTCTAATGGGTTAGTGCAGCCCGCAGCGCATGAAATCGACCGCAGCCCCCACATGCCCCCTCGACAGCGCAGAATTTCTTCTGCGGGTCCTCCGAGGAGGACGCTATTGGGTGCACAAGTAACGCTGACTGCTGCTGCTGCTGCTACTTCTGCTCCTCCTCCTGCTGCTTCCGCGGAGACTGCTGCAACAGGTGTCACTGTGTAGGCTCGTGGGTTGAGCAGCAGCGGAGGACACAAAGGACTACAAACAAACGCTGCTGCGCCCCCCATAGACCTGTCGCGGACCCACTGGCCGTCATCGCAGGTAAAGTCCATAGAAAAGACCCCGTTAGGGCCCCCGTAGCCTGCGGCGCAGCAGCCACAGCAGCAACAGCTAGAGCAGGGCAAGGTGTGACTGCAGCAGCAACCTCACCCAGAGCAACAACAACATCACAGCAGTCAGTGTCTCCGCAGCAGCAACAGGAACAGAGCCTTCTGCAGCCGCGACAGCGACCGCCGCACTAGCCCACGGAATCAGCAGCAGCAGACCCAACACAACCAGGCACAGCAGCCATTACTCTACCAGCACCAAACAAAACAGCAACGACAGAAGCAACAGGCATTTTGGCAGCAACAGCATAGCCACAATAGCAGCACCAATAAGAGCGACCCCGGAAAAATTAGAGGGTAAAGTAATAACACTCATCGTCCGCGTAGAAGCTCCACAAACCAAAGCAGCATAAGCAACAGCAGAAAGAGCAACAGTGCCTGTTGTAACAGAAACAGCAACAGCAAGAACGATGGCAGCAGCAGCAGGAGAAACCGCAGCGGACCCTGTTTGCACTGTGCTGTCCATACGCTACCGTGGTGCATTCCCTCTCCTTGGAGCTCCGCTCCCTCTGGGGTTAACGGCGGCTGCCGGCAGCTGCGTTTGCAGCTGAGGGTAACAGGCGGCTCCCAGCCAGCTTCGGTGCAGCGCAGCAACTGCAGCAGCGGCTGCTGCTCCTGCTCGTGCTGCTCGCGGGACGAAGTCTGTGGCTCGGCGCACTCGACGAGTCGTTCTTCTCCCTCTGCTGCTGCTGCGTCTGCTGCAGCTTCTTCTTGCTCTTCTTCCTCGTCTGCATGAATGCTTGGCGGCAGCCGCACTAAATAGGCGGGTCCCAACGAAGGCCCCAGAGGAGGACACATCGTTGCACAGTGGAGTGTCAGGGGTTCCCAGCGTCCGCCAATACACCTCAGCGTTTGTTGGTGTTGCCCGCCGTTGCTGCCTGCCGTTGTTGCTGTTGTCGCTGCTGCAGTGTCCGCACACCGGACGACTACAGCAGCCCCCGAAATGCCTTCGGCTGCTTCGTGCGTCTCCTCAACATCGTACGCGTCAGCCAGGCGGGGGTAAGGGCTGCAGCGGGGAACGCAAGGGGAAAGGGCGCCCGTCCACTTGCCTCTGACACACTGTAGGTCTCCAGCATTACTGCTGCTGCCTGTTTCGAGCATGATATCAAGAGGGAGTGAGAGGCCTGCGCTGCAGTGAACAGCAGCACGGGTACCTTCAGGCACTTGACGGCCTTGAATCTCCCCAGCTGCCGTGCTGCCCGCGAGTTGCAGCTCGTAGGCTGTTTCATTGGCTGCTGCTGCTTGAGCCTCGGGACCGTCCGGCTCTGCTGCTGCAGCTGCTGCTGCTGCTGCTTCTGCGCCGACCTTGAGCAGGCAGTGAGTGGCAGCGGCCTCGAAGAGCACAGTTTGGGGGCCCAGAGGCCCCCAAGGGTTGTAGGATAGGTCTGTGAAGGCCCCCAGGTCGGCTGTGAGTTCATAAATTTGGCCCGCATCCAGAGGGACGTCGACATCGAGCTCTGCCACCCCCAGTTCCTCTTCGTCTGGTTTGAGGTTACCTGCAAGGTGGTTGCTACTGCTGCTGCTGTCTGTGGAGGCCGGGGAGGTCCTGCTTGAAATACCTCCAGCAGCTCCTGGTGTTTGGGGCTGCATGCGTCGCACCCTGAGAGATCCGCCGCGCAAGCCGGCCTCTTGGTCTGCAGGCCACTCGGCGACAGGCGTCCTTTGCCCCCTCGGGGTGAGGCGGAGGGAAGCCCAGTGACCGTAGGTGACTGGTTTGTTGAATATGAGGACAAGAGGCTCCGATGGCAGCCCCGACGCGCTGTCGAGCTGCAGCAGGTGGGGGCCCTGAGCCACGCTGTCTGCAGAGTCGCTCTTTTGCGGTGCAGGTGCCTCAGAGTAGGGCGGGCCGACGGCAACGAGGGAAGGAGGCAGGTGGTCAGGGGTTTGCCTGCAGAGGAAGACAGCAAATGGTTGCTCCTCTCTCTTCTTCCCAGTCCACTTGTGCCAGAGGCCCGAGGGAGGCAGCGGGGGTCCATCCCCCCTGGACCTGCGGGGCGGGCCCTGCAGCAGTGCGATGTCTGCAAACCCCAAGAAGGCACTCTCGTCGAGGTCGGTGTCTACTACCCAGTTGCCAGGCTCCTGAGCTGTCTCCTGGCGATAGTAAATGAAGAAGACGTTCCCCTCTCCCCCGCGCCAAGCAGCATGTCCGTTGACAGGGTCGATTGGGGTGTAGAGACCGTTACAGTTGCCATTTTCCGTGCCAAACCCAGTCACATACAGCAGAGGACAGCCCCCATCTTTAGCGATTCGAAAAGAAAGTGGCCCCACTCCTTCGCAGGGGTTCCCTGTGAGGTCGATGACAAAACCGAACTCCAGACTGACGGTGTAGTTCCCTTGAGGCAGCGATGTCAGCTCTTCATCTGGCGTCACCATCAGCATCTGCCCTTGTCTCTCCAGCAGCCATTTGCTCGTTCCCGTACTCTCTTCCTGCCTCTCCGCTGCCCCTCCTACTCCTGCAGCTCCAGCTGCTGCACCTGCAAGGTGGGGCTGCTGCAGCGGGCGCCTATGGGCCCGAGGGAAGAGCGGGGGGGTGTAACGCAGGACGCTGAGGTCCGTAGCGCCTTCTGGAAGCGTAATAACCCACTTTATGCTGGGTTCGAGGCACTGGACGACGATGGAAGAGCCGGGCCTCCCGAAAAGAATGTCTTCGTTGAAGTGCAGCTGTAGGTGCTTTACCGGTGGTATCGAGGTGGAGTTGGGAGCGGGATCAGCGGCAAGCAGAGAAGGAGGCAGCGCGTCTGTCACACACTCGCCTTTGGCGCAGAGAGCGTGAATGGGGCAGTCGCTGTGGACGACACATTCTACAGAATTTAACAACCCCAGCTCCACGCCGAAGTCCTCAGGGGCGTCGCAGTTGTCCCCGCTGCACCCGCACAGCCGGTGCGTCCTGCAACAGCACAAGAACAGCAGCAGCAGCAGCACAGCACAATGGAAACACACACCCTGAACAGACACTTCCTAGCGCAAAGACAAACGTGCAGTGACACTCCCAAATATTTACAGTCCAACCACCAGCAAGTGCACCAGCAGCTATAGTAGCACACGGATCCCGGAACAGCAGCTGAGGGCCACAGCACCAGGACCCGTTTGACTATTTAAAAAAGCGGGGGTACTTGTGCATATTGCTTTTGTTGGAGGGGTAGGGGGGTGGGGGTGGTGTTGGCGGGGGAGATGGTTGTGTTGAGTACCCTAAGAAATGGTTGACGCCAAGGTGTACATCACACTTTCCATCTCCGTCGACATCTGCCACGCAGGGCATGGCGGACTCAGGGAGGAAGTTGGGGTCGAGTGCTGCTTCGGGACCGCATCTGAGATGTGCTGCGATGGGAATGACTTTGAGGGCCTCTGTGACGCCGCGGGCTGCAACATTTTCTAAAGTACATTCTTGGTTGCGGATGCATGCAAAGGCGTTGAGGCTGGCCGCAGCTGCAGTGACTAGGAAGCCAGCGCAGTGGTCTTTGATGCAGTAGGCGAGCTGTCTGTCTGCACAGTGAGCATTGGTTATGCACTCCTGCACTGAGACGCGGCCCACAGGCACAGGGAAATCCCTCATGTGGTTGCAAGGCCTCCCGTCGCCGTTCAGATCCAGCCCCGGGCAACCGCACAGCCGCACCCCCTCCACGGTGTTCGCGCGGCTTAGGCGCCGCCCCACTCCGAAGCGCAACTCGCAGGAACCAGACACCGTAGAGGAGCACACCCACTTGTTTACGTTGTTGAATATAGAACCTTGCAAACACAAACCCCACACACAACAGCCGCACACAAGGTGTTCTACAGCGCCTACTGCCACGTAAGCCTCCGATGTCACGCTCTGCCAATTCATACGTGCAGATTACAGGACAATATTTACAATAGTAGAGGCGTATGCATATATACATAGACATGTGCGTGTACAACTTGTGCAGGGTCGTACGTATATTCGTCCACATGTACATATCACACTTCCCATAATATAACATATTCGCATTTCTGAACGTGGACACCTACACGCTGGTTCGAAGAGACATGGCAGAGCCCACTACAACGGGACGAATCGGAGAGGGGCACGCAGATGGAGGCACAGGCAGAGCAGCAATACGAGCAGCGGAGGACAGAAACAAAAACAACGGAAACAACAGGGGCAACCGCAATACCAACAGCGGAAGCAACGGCAACAGGAACAGTAGAAGCATCAGCAACAGTAGAATAAAATGTGAAGGCAAAACAAGCTGCACCAGCGGCAGTACCAAGCGCAGCAGCATCAACAGCAGGAACAGCAACAGCAACGGCACAATTTTTAAGTCGAACGGAGAGTGCCATGATAGTGTGGACGTGCACACAGACAAAGCGACGGATGTCCCTCGCTGTGTCTACTGTGTGCGTTGTATCCATGCATGCATTAGTACTATTGAATGTATCTTTGGGTTGGTCTTCCTTGGTTTCTCACTGTCCGGTTTGAGGTTGACTGCAGTTCCGCACTCTTCTTGGGGGCCGATGGCGATAACTGTGAAGTTCTGTTTGTTGCCAACTGTAGGAATGTCGCCCTTCTCTGCATCGCAGTGGTATCCCTCCACGCACCGCAAGAGGCGCTGCCCCTTCAGGTCAGGCACAAACCCGTGGCAGCGGCCTCCTGCGCACTGCCCCAAGCCCCTCAGGCAGTCGCTGTGCTGCCGACACTCCCCTCCGTCCCCGCCGTCCTCTTCTCCCTCTGCCTTTGGCAAATTGGCTGCGCGCTCTTCTATAAACTGGAGACGCCGCTGCTCCACATTAGAGACAAAGTCTCCCTCCGCCTCCTCCTGCTGCGCTTGCCTCTGCGCAGGCTGTTGCGGAGCCTTGTCATCTTTCTTCGCCACCTGCTGCTCTTCCTGCTGCTTGCCTTGCAGCTGCTTCGGCTGCTCCTCCGGCTGCCGCTCTGGGTGCAGCTCCGGCTCCTGGTCGTGCTGAAGATGCAGCTGCTGCTGAGCTGCCTCAGGCTGTCGAGTCTCTGAAACTGTCTGTTGCCGCTGCAGCTCAGGTTCAGCGCGCAGCTGCAGCAAACCGACTGGCGTAGACCCCAGGCACTGAAGGGGAGTAGAGCCTCTTCGGCACCCGCATAGCGTCACAATCACCTCAGGGACCTCCCCAAAACTCCTTACACCTTTTGTTGCAACAGCTGGTGCTGATGCTGTTGTTTGTCGGGTGGCCTGTGTGTCTTCTGCTGCTTTTGCCTTTGCTGCTGGTGCAACATTGACGAATTTGGGGAGCAGCAACACCCTCATCTCCTCAGGGCGAACGCGAACGACGCAGCGACTGCCTCCGCCGACAGACGTGCAAGGTAAACGCAAAGGAGTTAAGGTCTGCGAGTCAGAGGCACCCAACCTGCCATATCTGACCTCCGCCGCAGCATTCGCAGCAGCAGCAGCAAAGCTAGCACCAGCAACAACGGCAGCAGCAGCAGCAGCAGCAACAGCACCAGCTTCAGCTGCAGTAACCCCAGCACCACAAGCCAACACCAGGAGCAGAGGCAACAGCACCAGGGGCAACAACACCTGCATCATCGCCAGCAGCAGCAGCTCCAGCAGCAGTAACGCCATCAGTAGCAGTAACAGGGTAAGAAGCTTGCCTTGGCAGCCTCAACGCAACTCGCGTGAAGCCCGTCGAATGCCCTGACAAAATGCAACGTTGAGTTGAGACCGACCCCCTTGATAGTCGGCAGCTCACAGGGGAGACCCGCAGTGCAGATAAAGCGGGGTAGCAGCAGCTGCTGTCTACCCCTATAGGCAGGAACAGCCTGCAGAGGCTCCGTGTCGTCGATAGTGTCTGATTGGCCTGCTCCTGTAACTCGGTTTGGCTCGACGTCTTCTGATGCTGCTGCCCCATTTTTGGCAATAGCTTTCGCCGTGCCTGCGGGTTCAACATCAGCAGCTGCTGCAGATGCTTCTTTTGCTGCAGCATGAGTGAATTCAGCAGCAGCAGGAGAACCAGCACGAGCATCAAGGGGAGCCACAGAAACAGCAACAGGAGCCTCAAAACCCGTGATCTTGAGCGTCCCAATGGGCACTGAAAAGTCGATGACGGAGCTGCAGGGCCTTCCCTTTGAGCGCAAGTCGGTGCTGCTGCAGCCGCACAAAGCGTATAGACCAACGGGTAGGTCAGGGGGCACAAGCCCCAGGCTGGCAGTGCAGCTGGACTGCGAGGTTATTCCTGGGGTGTAGGTACACCTAACGGCCTTCCCCAAAGAGAGAGTTTCCCCATTTTCCTCTGCTGCTTGATTACTGTGCTGTTCCTGGTGAGCGGCTGGCATCAGTTCGCAGGCCTGGGAATCCCCGCAGGTTGTGTGCTGTTGTGGGGGAAGGGCCCTTAGCTGGCCACAGTCCCAGGGAGCCCCGCGAATAACCTGCAACAGGAAGAGGCCCATGTTGCCTTTGCCTCCCTCTCCATAGAAGTGGCCGTTTATGGACCCCAAGTTACAGACGGTCTCGACCCCACATTCAAATACGGTTCGCCTGGGGCCTGCGAAGCCCCAGCAGCGCCCATCAATGCACCGCCGCCCTCGGCCCCAGCACTGAGCATCCGAAAGACACGCATTTAAGCTCAGCAGTCGTTTAGAAGTGCCTACGTAATAACCAGAAGACTGCAGAGAACCACGTGGGTCGGGGCCCTGCAAGGCAAAAACCGGGGAGGAGGTTGAAACGGAAGGGGGTGAGGAGGCGTAAGACTGAGTCGGGGCCAAAGGCGAGCTACTTGCGCTAGATACTGGTATATTTAAACACAAAATACAGACAGCAGAGGACAGCAGTACACACAAAAGCACACATCTGTCCCGCTGGGACCCCATGGGGAGACACCAGATCGGGGCCCTCTTCATGGTGATAGCCACATAGCCGTATAGTTTGCCTGCACAGCGACATCCACAGTTACACCAACAAAGCAGACGGTTGCCAGATCATCTGTATCCCTGCAAGTGTGGAGGAATTCTCTTCTCTGGGGAAGACCGGTCGAGGGCTACTACGAGTAGAAACCGGCGCAATACCCACGATCCCTGCTGACCGTGCAGTCGTTAGTTTTGTAGTTTCTTCCCCCTCTTCCAAAGGCCAGTGCCCCTCTGCAGCCCTGTACACATACCGCAGGAAGGCCAGCGGTGCGAGCAGGGCAGTCGGCTAAAGGCAGTAGCGAGAGGAACCCAACTATGCGTGGCATCCACACAGGGGCCAATAAGATGGGAGTCCTAAGGGTTAAAAATATGTTAGCTAGAGGCTACAACAAACTAGATTGTACTTTCTCGTGGATTTCGTGAAACAGTCACCACCGTGCGGGCTGTCGCAGTGGTCCTTGGTGGTGAGTGACTCTCCCGCGCCGAGACGGTGACTAGGGCCGAAGGTGGAACCAGTACGAAGCTTCTAGATCGGAACAGGATTGTTTTAGCATAAAAACTGAAGGATTTCTTTATTGCGGCCTGGTTTGTTGGGGAAGGGAGGGATGTATGCGGCTAGACACCTGAAATAGTTGGGCCTGATTGATGCAATTGCGCCAGGGGCTGCGGAATACCACCTGAAATGGCTTATCCTCTTGAAATTGTACCACAAACCAAAAAAAATCAAAGACAGGAAAAGTTTCGTCCGGAACGGAGACAAAACAAATGCGTTCTGCGCCGCCTCCCCCCCATGTAGAACCCAGCCACACACCGGCGTGGGGTAACAGACAGGCAGGCGGCAGGATGGTCTGTGCTGATTGCTCCCCAGCATAATTACCAGGATTTGCCTCCCTGCAGTCAAACGCAAACAAAGCCAACAGTAAGTAACAACCTCCGAGACAAGCCCTAAGCGACGAAAGCTCAGAACCGTTCGTTTCTAGGTGTCACCCGCTCTGTACGAGTTCGTTTTTCGGCTTCGTGAGGCCTTACGGAGAAATTGTCGCCTTTTTATGTTGTCAATGATATTGTTATTAAATTTCAAAAGGAAGACAGGTGAAATTTACTCTGCTCTATCAGTTCCCCCTCGAACGGTTATTCAACCATTGTAATATGTACTGCAACCGTTAGAAATGCATATTGTGGCCGAATGCACTGAAGCGGGATAAATGTGTCTGCTTTCTTTCCCGTATACAAACATTGTCGGGTTCCAAAAGGTGTTTGGTTTCGGTGTCTCTGAATCGGAAGCCCGCGGATTCACCTGAAAGTGGACCCGACGAGAATTTGTTGGAAGGCGAGGGGCACTTTTCCTGAGAGTAAGGACGAACCTTTCGTTTATACCTTTAAATTTCAGGTGGTCACACCGGCGTATTCTTCTGTCGCTGAAGAGGTTGGAAGCCGCGCAGCAAAGGCTTCACGCTTGCTCCCTCGCCGGCGTGCTCTTCACGAGACGTGCACGTTGTTTTCACGAACCATGGGCTTCCAAAGCTGCTCTGCAGCAAGAAAGCACAGGCGAGACAGGAGGCTGTCAGCCGTAGGTAAGCGCATGGCCTACGCCCCAGCAACAGCGAAGGTCGCCACGTCGAATTGGCGGGTTTGGGTGCCGTTTCTCAGGCGGTTCCTCTCTGTGAAGGGCCGCAACAGCCGATTGAGAGCCACTTTGGAAATTCCATGTGTCCCCCAGTGGCGCACGAGGCCGAGCATCCCGGGAGCATGAGGCACTGAAAAGAACCAGCAAGCGACCAAAAGTGTCGGCAAATGCACACATAGGAGTCAGGAAACGTAGAAATGAGCTGCAGATGTACCTATTGGGCTGCAGTATTTCGCAAGCTAACCGAAGCAAGCAACTGGACCAGTGGGAGACCAGTGGACAATGTACAGGAAGCTGCTGATGCTCAAATCATTTTTTTGCTGCCTCAGCTGCAGCAATGTGGAGATTGAAAATGGGAATGTCGCCACATCTCAGAAGCGGTGTCACCATTGACGAGGGAACTCAATGGTACTGCTATGAGAGAGGCTCTTTCCTGGCTCAGTCATTTGCAGGAAGAGGTGTACCAGCTGAAGCGCGTGCATCACGCGAAGCAGGAACAGCACAACAGTAATAGTGTCAACAGCAACAGCTGCTGCGTCGACAACAGGCGGTTATGCGGTGGTTGCAGGTGAACTATCCTCACGGGAATCTGACCTCCAACCAGAGCCGATCAGTTGCAGAGACCCAAGTGGGCGGAAAAAAAGGAATATTTATATGAGATTGCTCCTTCAGGTGTGCGAAAAAATGCGGGACATGGTTTTTACTCGTGTATGTGTGTGACCTCCAGCGAGCATGCCGCTGAGGAGCATCGGCATATGAAACAGGCAGATAGGAGAAACGTATAGCCACTCGGCTAATTAAATATTCTAATCTGAATTTTAAGCATACTTTCTTCAGAAACTGGAACGGCTGCTGCGGCTGCAGGGGCGGTACTAGCTTGAGCTGAAAGGACTCTGACGAAGAGGCACAGGCCAATGGCAAACATCCTTCCTAGGGGCCCGCTCTCTCCAGCTAGAAGACTGTTACTCTCTCCCTAAAATTAGGGTTTTAGCTTTAGGTGTAACTAGAAGTCACTCCACGGTGAAATGCCTTGACCGCCGCGATTCATCTAACCCGCAACGGCGGCAGGCCGTGGGGTGCGAGCACCGCTCGCAGAGCACCAAATCCAAAAGACCCATTTAGCCTCCCTTGCCTCCAAATAATGACAAGCTTAAGCACATGGTAAACAATTCTAATGTTAAGTTTGGGGGCGGGGAATAACGAGGGCCATTTGTTGGGCCAGAAGCCCCGGCTGTGAGAAGTCGTCGAGGTGACCTCCTACTCCTCGGCGTCGACACTGTGGAGGTTTGTGCTTCTTCAGGCTCTCATGCAACAGTATTCTGACGTGATTTTAAGCATTGTACTACTCGTGTTGTTGGTGCGTTTTCGAGAATGTCGGACCCGGTGATCTCCAGGGCGGTGCTGAACCGACTGCAGTCCCCTAGCGAACTCGCGTTCGCTCAGCGCATTTTGCAGCGTGTTGCCTCAGCTGCTGAGCTCCCCGAAGTCGCAGCAGCTATGGCGCGAGACACCAATCACAATCCTGCCAGCGCCTCCCACTCCCCGGCCCGCGATGCGTTCCTGGAGGCCGCTGCGCTGTCAAGCCCTGGGGCCCGCTATGCACGGGCAAGCGAGGCATTGGTGCGTTCCTTGCCGGTTCATCTCAACGAAGAAGCTGCGGCAGCAGCGCGCTCGCTAAGGGATCTGCGCTGTGAGTTCAAGCGCTTCAGCACTCTCTACTCTGACGGTCACTTGCTCCCCTTGTCAGTGTTCGTCGCTGCACTGCAGCTGCAGCCCTCCGAAGAACTCCAGCGCCGCCATTTCTCCTTTAGCGCCGAGTTAAAACTCCTAAGAAACGAAATGCTCAAAGAATACCTCCGCATCAAACGAGCGATCGTCCTGCAGCCGCGCTTCGCAGCAACAGGCCCCATTAGAGGGCCGTCTAGTTACACCAACGAGAACAACAGAAGCGCAAACTCCAATAGAGTAACAGCCCTTTCCAGATTCTCCTGGGAAGCCAAGTTGTGTCAGGTGCTTGCGCACCTTTCAGAATGAATGCTAAACCAGTTACCTCCCTTTCTATTACACAGAGCAGCAGCCGGGAAGCAGCGATGCTACTCGAAACTAACCCCAAAGCAAGCACATCTCAAAATAATGCTACTTCTACAGCAGCACGCACCGCCCTTGAATTCGATGCATTTTCTTCTGCTGCAGCTGCAACTACAGCTGCTGCCACTGTTCTTGCCAAAGATGCACTTGTTGGGGGTTTGTGAGCAGCGGAGCTGCTTAGTTGCTCGTTGGGAGGCGTTTGAGCGTCGGTGGTTGCAAGAGAGGGAGAGTCATGCGGTGGTGGCGCTTCAGCCGCTAGTGTCTGCTATCGCTGCAGCGGAGGCAGTGCTGAAGAGCAGCAAGCAGCAGCTTGTGCTCCCGGAACCTTCGGCTTCCAAGCAACGCGTGTGCACCTACAGAGCCCTGCGGGCCTTCTGCAGCAGCATCACCGCGTTAGCCCGTGACCTGCTTCCTGTCGACTCTAGCTGCCTTTTCCTCGAGGCGAGCACTCTTGTGTTGGCTGCTGCCATTGCAGAAGCAGCAGCTCGAGCTGCAGCGGAGAGGGCCATGGAGAGGCGCAGTCCCCATATGGCTAACAGCGGGCCCCATGCTCACAGACATGTGCGTGCCACAGCCGAAACAAGAGTCCCACGAAAACCCAGTGCCGCCTTTTGTTGCACCAGCCAGCGCCGCTGCCTCTACCCCTCTCTTACACTATTGTGACCAGTGAATTTCTCCTCAGCCAACTTATTTGCCTCAGCGGCTCCTGTCCCTCTGTCCATCTGCCTAACTGTATGCCAATTTGTACAAAAAGCCCTGTGTTTCCCTGTTGGCAGCCTTCCTCGATGTGTGCATTTGAGACTTTCGGTGCCCCTGTGCAACAGGCCGAAGCACAGGAGGCGCTTGGCGAAAGTAGGCAGGCTACTGCCAACAACGGACGCGCAGGGGTAGTAGAGGACGTTTTTGCTGATCTCCACCTGGCTGGTCTCACTGCAGAAGCCCGGGTGGATGAGGAGGATGTCGTCGTGTACTCTGTGAAGCGGCAGCAACTGAGTGCTTCGCGCTCCTTGCTGTCGCGCTTTTTCGAGCTGTTGCGGCAGGTGTGGGAGGCTCGCCTCTGCCTCACCCACATGGGTCCCCTGTTAACCGTCAGCCGTCCCTCCCTCGTTGACGCCCTCTGGAACTTTGACGGGGCACATTCTGGTTTCCTGAGGCCCCTGCCCCTCTCCCTACAACCCCTTGAATCACAGGATAACTCCTCTCCACTCTCCTATCCCCCAGTGGATGGTGGACTCGTACAGCCAGTGTTGGGGCAATGAAAACAAAAACAACCCCCTACCCCCCCTTCCCTCTCCCCCCGCTTGCTTGCCCACCCGCTCCTCCCACTGTTCCTCCCCGGTTATTTCTTCTCTCCCCTTTAAACTATCAATTATCCGTAGTTAAAACTGTTTGAGACACAACACCTCAACGCGACTGAAGAAATCCAGGCCCCCTATCGCGTATTTTGAGGCGTCATGCCGAACACAAATACTGTGCAGTGCTGAATGTGTACAGCAGCATCAACCAGGGGTCAGCCCCAACCGAGAGTACCTTAGTCACAGCTTTCTGCCGGGGTTGCATCGCCTGGCCCTAGCAGCAGTCCAGTTCAGGGTCCTCTTGAAGCGAGCACTCTAGATTGTGACGGGTTAAAAAGGCACCGCCGCTCGTAACAGATGCAACGCTGTCTCGCCGAGCGCAGTGCTGGCTGCTCTCGGGCGGGATGGTCAGTACGCCTCTGAGAGCACCGGATTTCGAGGGAAGAGGCACGGGAACAGGAGCATGCGTACACATGTGTGGTGTGCTGTACTATATCTACGTCCCCTCGAAGAAGCGGAGGCGTTTACATCCGCCACTGCCATAAGCAACCCAGTAAGGCTAGGCACCAGCCCGGCCCCGATCTTGGCGCAAACTCCTGTAGCTTCGCATGCAGCTCTTCTGCCTCAAGCGTTATTTCATCCTCTCTCACGTCTCCGAGGCCGGCGGCGTCTAACAGCGACCGCCAGTCCACTGGCTCCCCCAAATCGGTGCTGCAGTCAAGAGCAGACGCTCCGAAGGCAGCGGGAAGCCCCACCTCACGTCTGCGCATGCGCTCCTCCTCGGTGGCCTTCCGTTGCTTTTTTATTGCCTCCTGCGTGCTGAGGCACTCTGGCAGACCCTCCTACGCACATGCAAACACATATCCCTGCGTGGATGGCGGGATGCATGCACGGCACCCCCAACAAACCAACTCACAGCCGTTCGCAGGCACCCGGCTGTTCATTTCGCCATATATCCGTCTTGGTGCCCTTCGGTCAACTACACTCACCTTGAAACGGTCAATCCTGACACGATCTGCTGCTGAAAACGCCGGCACTGAAGAGTACCTGCCAATGGCTCGTCTAGGGACCTCTACTCTCCGTGCCTCTTGAGAAGCTGCTCGAGTAGCGTGAGCCCCACCAACATCTTTCCGATGGGCAGTTGGTGCTGAGGAGCTCTTGGGGGATCTAGAAAAGGCAGAAAAGCCTGTATCACGTTCAGAAGCAGCTGAGTGGCCCTCCGCAAAGCAACGGCTTGAAGTTACAGTTTCCGCCACTGTTGCAGCTGCTGCGGATCGCTCCTTCTGCTTTGCTTTCCCCTTATCCTTTTTCGATTGCTGTGATGCGCCGCCCTGTGTGTTAGGTTGAGGTGTGATCGTGCTGACAAGACTCTCGCCAACTTTTTCTCTGGCTTCCTCTACAGCTTCCTCCTCTCTGTTGTTCCCGCTGCTTCTGCCACTGCTGCTGGGCATGGATGACGTTTTGTAGCATATAAGTGTCCTGCGTACATCTCTGCTTGGGGATGCTGCTTGTTGCTTAAGAGCTTCTGCACGGACTTTCTGCACAGAGGCGCGGGGAGGCGACCCCGCCTGGCTCCTGGCAGCGTCTGAAGGGGGAGCCTTGAGAGCAAACGCGTAGGAAGAGTAGTCATTGTTGAGTTCGTCAGAGGGGTGAGGAGGGTCGAGAGACTCTAACGCGTCTTCGAATGCCTCCGATGAACCCCGGCGGCTAGCCAAGAAGCTGCTGGCGCGGTGCATGAGGGCAGTGCGGCAGGAACTAGCGTCGCTCCTACTGCACGTCTCCTCATCCGACAGACCTGAGGGTCAACTAAAACATCGAATGCACTTCTATGGCTTCTCACGCTTTAGCATTACCAAAGCAGCAGCCCTGCCCACCAACCAGTCTCGATGAACAGGCAGGACGCCGCGGCTCGCCTACCGTACACAGGTAATGCCTGATAGACTGACTGCTTCAAATGACTCAGCTTGAGAGCACTACTTACCAAGGTGGAGCCTATGCTGCGGTGTATACGGTGGGGCAGTGGGAAAAATACGGAAACGAACAGTAAGAGCAGGGGAACTGTGCATGGGGCACCTGCAACCAGCGAGCAGTATATGATGCTTACCCAGACGCGTTGAAGTCGAAGACGTCAAGGAAGTCTGCAAAGGTACCCCATGGACGGTCTTGCTGCTCGGGCTGCCACCGATGCTCGTAGTGGAGAAGGTGCGCGGCCCCAAGGATGAGTCCCGCGGGCGCCGAGGCAGGTAGACGGCTGAGGCGGAGTGTTGTAGCATCGCCTTGAAAAAAAGAAATGTGAAGAAGACAAGGAGGCTTCCGCCTCAACAGGGTGCTTGCTGTAACACCTCTTGTAGAGATTGGCGAGGCGGGGGTCAGTGACTGTTGAGGTCCGCTGCGGCTCGGGCGTGTGGACTCTAATGGCAGTGCTATCCTCAGCAAAAGACAAAAACATGCCACACTTTCTGCGTAACGTGGCGTTTCTTTCGAATATAAGGCTCAGAAGCAGGCAGCAGGCTCCAATCCAGAGCTGGCCGCCTGCTAGCCCAGTGGGTTGTAGCACGCTGCACAAACCACTTTCGAGCGCAGAAGATAAAACGTGAGAACAGGCAAACTACAGCTTTGTCGACACGCATGAAGCAAACGAATCCAATGGAAATCTCTAGCAGAGGACAGAAAGGCACAAAGTGGAAGCCGACCGCGCGGCCGACTGTTCGAGTAGCCCACTGCAGGCTACAGGCGAGTCGCCACCGAGGTCAAGCAAGGTAAGGGCTTGTTGGTGGGGAGAACTTTGGAGAGAGTTTGCATTGCAAGCCCTGGTAAACAGAAAATAAATGCTAATGAGTCGCATTTGATTGCTTTTTACGACGCATCGTGGCAAAATTCCCGACCTTCACCAGGGGATGAGCCTCAGATGTTACTGTTCTCCCGTAAACCCTTTAGGCATCGATGCAGCTAATTGCATATGGCGCTGAAGACCTCTGAGGACCAAAAGCTGCCGATTTTTACTTTGTCACGTCTCTTTTCCCGAGAAGCTAGACCGTTCAGCAGTGCTTTTGGGAAGCACTGCGCAGACAGCACAAATGCTACTGGGTAGAGCCTTCACCTGAGGCGATCTCGAGTGGCTTGCAGCAAGATCCACCTTGTTACAGGTGGGTAAATCCCGTGACTTGCAGTCACCAAAGCTTTGAGCAAACTCGAAAAGAATGGCAGAGAACGGGTTGCTACAGTTAGACTAAGCCCCTTAGTCTGGCAGCGCGCGGCAGGAACCCGAGCACTGCTAGGGGGACAAAGGGGGAAAACAGCTAGAGAAAAGCCCCCTAGCTCTGCGTAGTAATGATTTTAGGTGTCATGGAGTTTTAGACCTCAAGGGAGTCAAGCAGCCGTTCGAATGCGAAGCTTTCAATACGATTCGGTTTGGAGCACTTCGGCAGAAACAAAAGCAGCTACGGGACAGAGGAGGTGCTAACGATGTTAACAGTCGAAAACTGTTGAGACTGGTTACTGGCATATGCAGTTACTGCATGTTGAAATAGGTAACTGTGACCTTCATCTCCCCTTCACAGGTTGTGTGTCGTTGCACGTTTTTGTACGAGTTGATGTACAGAGTATGCAGATTGCATAACCACAGTTCGACGAATTTAGAAAAGATAAGCACTTATTGTGGACGTCTCCTCTCGCTTTCCGAAAGGGATAATTGCACTTCTCATGAGTTGCACAGTAAAGAGGAGCCCTAACTATGGAGTTACTCCAAGTCGATAGTGGAGAGGCTCCGGAAAAAGATGTAAGACTAAAGCTGCTTTCTTTTGAGGGTATAGTTTGCCCTCGTGAGGGGGAGGAAAAGGGAAGTCAAGAAATCGAGTCTGCCACCTGGCTACGTGCACCTCGGAGGTAGGAGATAGCAAGATCAGGGAACTATGCAAGAGAGCCAAGCCACCTCGCTGTGCGTGCTAACAGAGGTTTCGACACACTGCGCTGCTGTAAATGGGTAAGGATTTGATGGTCAGTGAATGCTGTACGATGTACCCTTGGAAACTAGTAGAAGATTAGAACACTTGTCGAGAGAGGTGGCAAACGAGAAGAGTTCTTCGTCGTTTATCGAGCATTTTTGTTGAGTGGGGGTCATAACGTGGCTGTCAAACGCAATTGGCACGCCAGCTTTTTCGGGCATCCCACCGGTGCCATAGCCTGAGGCATCTGTGTACAGGTCGAAGGGCTGCGAAGTGTCGGGAACTTGGAGAATGGTATAGCCAATTCAACGCTTTTTGAGCCGCCGCACTGCGCCTGTTTGTGCATTTTCCACCAAAATGGGGCTTCCTTACGAGTACACCCGACGAGTGGGCGTGATATTTCGGCGAAACCAGGTCCTATGAACATGCGACAGTAATTTACGGTGCGGAGCAACGGCCACAGTTATCTCTCATTCGCCAACACCTCCAGCCATACTCGCCATACCCGGACTCCTTCGATCTTACCGTCTGCCAGATTAATGTCTAATCGTATATCCCAATTACGGCAGTCCCCTCCTCGCAAACCTGCACATGCGAACTTTCGGATAGAACTGATGTTTGAGGAAGATGCTCAGCACTTGCTGCAGGAAAACATGGGCAGCATAATCGCGACTAGGGTTATGCCCATGGCCAGCTCGAGAGGCAAGTTAGCCAAGAGAGAGTCGGTAAAATCTGGTGCCTACATCGCTGGACCGTATGCCACTATTCTCGCGCAGTTGGCAGTGCACTGCTGGTAGTCGCAATTCCGCCGGTTCTTGCCCAGTTGTTAGACTCTATGTTCGACCTTCCAAATCACGAGGGCAACGCTCGCTTCAACGATTACGAATCGGTCATGCCCGCCCTTGTGGCTCGTAGATCCAGTAATTACCCCTGTGTGGCCTAGTCTAGATATTTGACTAACTCTTGGCCCCATTGGTGCTGCCCTAGACATTTCCATTTTCCTACCCATTTTTCTCGAACCGGAATCCCCTCAAGTGTGGGAAACCCGTCATGCCTGGTACCCTTTCGCGCGGTACTGGCATTAAACAAACTGGATGTTTCTTTGCCGTTGCACAGGAGTGCTCTTCGGCGGAAGAAACGTATTGTTTTGCCGAACTCTCGCCTTAACCAGCCCACCCCCTGTGAGAAATCAATATGCGGAGTATCAGGGGTTCTTCCTTACTGCATCACTCTGTTTGAGTTCGACAGTCCCTTCAATTCCCCTTTGTGTCGCTGTTGGTGCGTTGATCTGTACTGTTAGGCCACTGTCGCTTTCCTGAAGCACGGTCCGGCGAGTTAGGGTTCGTGCACCTACGTCTCCGGTAGGTTTAA